>NC_140516.1:6290989-6330989 GCF_964339955.1 Pipistrellus hanaki
GTCCCTGCGCTGGGCACACAGGAAGAGCCGGTCTAACACCCGGAGCCAGCTGTGGGAGGGTCAGCGGAGGTCAGCCTGGCTGTGGCGTAGGAGCCCCACAGGGTCCTGGCCGGCTCTGAGCCGGGAGGGCCGGGGCCAGCGGGAAGCTGGGGCTCGGGGCAGGGAGGCCTGGGAATGAGTGGGTTTCCTGGGTTGGGCCTGAGGCTGGTGCGACATGTCACCAGGCGTGTGAAGGTGTCAGCATCCGCCCTGCTGCCTGCCAGGGCGAGGGTGGCGAGGCCTGATGCTCCTGCCCCCTGGCTGCCCTGGGCAGCGTGATGGCCTGGGGGCAGTGTGATGCTCTCCTCTGCAGGGTCCACACTTCCCGGGAGCCGCACAGGTGCCAGGGTCCACCTCCCTCACAGCAGGGAGCTCCCAGGGTCCGGGCGGTGACGCTGGGAGGCGGACAGCAAGGAGAGAGTCTCTCCCCTCCCTGCCCCCGGTGAGCCGGGGCCGGGCCTCTGAGCCTGTGCTGCCGGAGCGAGGCCTCTGAGCCTGTGCTGCCGGAGCGAGGCCGAGCTCACACCCGCCCGCCCCTCCGGAGCGGCTGCGAGGTCTGCGGTGAGGTGGGTGCAGGGAGCAGTGGGCAGGCAGCTCAGGGAGGAGGGCCCGAGGCTGGCCCTGTGGGAGTCTCCCTGACTTCGGAGGAGAGCACCCGTTTCCCCGCTGGGCGATTCCCCGGGCACAGAGCTGGGCACTCGGGGGCCCTTTCTCCGTTTGTCCAGCAGTGGTGTCCCCTCCTCTCCGGTGAGGTGCCGCTGCCCTCGTTGGCGGGTGCAGTTGCGTGCATGCAGCTTCTGCAGCTCAAACACAACCACCACCCCTTCTCACGTCTCCCTCTCCAGCTCTCTCCACCCCGCTGTCCGCCCCTGCACAGGCAAGTGTGCCGCCGTCTCTGCTTCTCACTCCACACCCTCACCGCCCACTCCCATCTGGCGCGTCCCCTTCGCTCCAGCGACCCGGTCTTCAGGGGCCTGCGGACACTGAGGCAGCCACGGCCCCCGCTCCCGGGCTCTGCAGCTCACCCTGGGCCCCAGGCCTCCGGCTCCATCCCGGGCACAGCTGCCACTCCTCAGGAACTGGACCTGTATCCTCCCCTCAGCCACCGCCTCTGTTCCCTCCTCGGTGCTCATCCCTTTCCAACGCCTCCCGACCTCGGGGCTCTGTCAACATGCAAGCTGGTGCCTGCTGGATGCCCCAGGCGGCCACGGGCAGCCTGTCAGCTCTGCTCCCCGTCTGAGCAATGGGGCAGCTGGGGTCTCCCTGGTGCCTCTGCCAGACCCCCTTGCCTGGGCTGAGTCATCAGCCAGGGTAGCCTACCATCCCAGACCTGACTTCTGCCCTCTACCTGTCCCTGCCCACGGCCGCCGGCCCAGGCGGCTGCCCTCCCCTGGCTGGACCACTGCAGCAGCCTCCTCCCTGCAGTGCCTTTTCACAGCAGTCAGGGGCCTTTTACCCTTCTCGTTGTAAAGATGCTCGGACCTCCTGCTCCATGCAGGTGCCTCTTTGCCCACCTTGTCGGCTCCCAGGCTTCCTGGGCGGCCTCTCTGCATGGGCATGCTGTGCCAGGTGCCCCGGGCCTCTGCTGCATGCTGCCCCCGCAGTTACCCGTCTGTGACCCCTTGGAGTCATGTCTACCCCGGCTTGGCCCCAGTTGGACCCCAATCTCAGAAATGGTGGCTGCACTGGTAGACTCAGCAAAGCCTGTGAGCAGTTGTGTGTGGTGGGCAGGGGGCACAGATTTGTGCCTGGGAGCCTGTGGGGAGTGGGGGTGAGGAGGTGAGGGATGAGGGATGAGGGATGAGGGGTGTGCCTGGCCTGGGCCACGCTGCTCTCCCCATCCACGGAGAGGAGTGGGGAGCAGACCCAGAAGCTCTGGGCCGAGAAGGGGGGTCTCTGGTGACCAGACCTGCTCAGGAAGGAGGAGTGGGGGTGGGCTGGGAGGCCAGGCTCTGCCTGTTGTCACCACCACTTCCATCTCTCCAAGTGTCACCCTCAGATGCTACCTTGAAGAGAGTTCTCCTGGATCAGTTGCCATGGCAACCCTGTTAACAAAGAGTAGCTTGCGTGGAGGAGGCTGGCTTGCCCAGAAGCTGAGGGGGCTGGGAGAGGACGTGCATTCTGACGGGTTTATTAGCCAAGGCGGATGCCCACCCCCGCGAGGGCTGCTCACGGGGCGGGCCCCTCTGCTGACCCCCTTTGCCCGTGAGGCTGAGACTCTGGTATCCAGCCCCCCATGTGCCTGTCTCGGTGCCTCAGTTCCATCTGGGTATGGCCTGGGTCCCAGACACAGCCGGCTGCCAGGGAAGGCCCTGGGTGTGGGGGATGTGCCCAGGTGAGGAGCCCCATCTTGTCAGTGTAGAAACCCAGCTCAGAGCCCATACTTCTGCCTGAAACTTCCCCAGAACCGTTCTGCGCAAGCCGCGCCCTGTATGCCTCTGAAGGAGCCCTCTCGGACCGCCGCCTCTGCGGCCCTGGTCTTGGCTGCCCCCCTGCTGACTGCAGAGGGTGGGCCCTGGCGGCCAGGACCCAGGTTTCCGCCTCGGCTGAGGGCCGGGAAGAGGGTGGAGGCTGGGTGGGTGGATCAGGCGAGTGAGGGGATTCGGGCTGGGTGGATGGGGTTGGAGGCTCCTAGAGGAGAAGCTTGTGGTGCTCCACGGCTCCCAGGAGGTACGGGCAGAGCGGGCTGCGCAGTGAGTCACTGCATTGCTGTTAGTGGTAGGGGGTGGGCCCTGGGGGAGGCTGAGCTGTTCCAGGAGAACGTCAGGCTGGCCTGGGGAGAGCCTGGCCGACGTGCACTGCCCATCCAAGGCCAGGCCCCTCCTGCTGGCCCCACCTCAGGAAGGGGGTCCCCGGGCCTGTGTCCTCCCTCCTCTGGCCTGGGGGCTCGGCTCACCCCAGCAAGGTGAGTGTGGCTGAGGTGTCTCTTGGGCACGGAGCCCTGGGTCACTGCGGGGCCGGCAGAGTGGGTTTGAAGGACTCAGGAGGGAGGCTGACATGAGCAGGGTTGTCCAGGGTGCGGGCTGCTCTTCTGGGGAGGGCCAGGGCAGCTAGAACCATGGTCACAAGTGGGCATCCCGCATGGGCGGGGCCTGGAGGGAACCGCCCACCACAGTGCTCCGCCCCCAGAGGCTAATGCGCGCAGGCGCAGGAGCAGAACTCTGCAGCCAGTGAGGGAGCTTTCCAGAAAATTGCCTGCAGACGAGCTGTGAAAACACCTGAAGGCTCATCAGAGAGACATGGTGACTCAGGCCAGGCTGGTGATAGAAATCAGCACCGAAACGTCGTTTAAAGCGTTCATATTTGGAGTTTAAAGCACGTATAAATATTCACTAACCAAAGGATAAGACATCCCGGTATTAGATGGCAATGGAATCCAATGATGAAAACAAGGCAGGTGCTGGTGCGCACAGTCATCGGGGCGCTGCAGGCGTCGCCATGATCTCCTGTGTGGAAGTATGTGAGCGCCTGTTTCTCCGCCCCCTCGTCTTTGCCGAATGGATGGGTGAGAGATGGCATCTCTTGGAATTTTATGAGCATTTCTTTTTCTAAGAATGAGATCGGGTGTGTCTCTGTAAGATCTGCCTGTATTTTCTTTCCCGTGAGCTGGTGTTTGCATTACCAACACTGCTTCTGTTGGGTTTATGGCACTTTTTTTTTATTGATTCTTAGGAGGACTCTACATACATTAGGGAAACTGAACTTTTGGAGCATGAGTTGCAGATCTTTCTCCTAGTTTACTGTAGGCTCATCTTGTGCTTTTTTTTTGCATGAAGAATTTAAAAATGTATGTAGCCAGAACCATGATTTTTTAAAACATATTTTAAAATACATATTAGGTTTGAACCTTGTGAAGTTACTGTTTCTGTAGGCTGAAGTGATTGTCTGCCAGTAATTTCAGGGGCTTTTCTACTCCGAAACTATAAAGAAATTCTCTCGTTTATCTCAAAGGTTTATGGTTTCATTTGTCAAATGTGAATATTCGATCCATCTGGTGGGACTCCAGCTTAATGTTTTTCCAGATGGCCACCCATTTGCCCAACACCACTCATCAAATAATTGCCTTTCCCCGCCGATTTGAATTATTACTTTTATCATGGACTAAGCCGCCATACACGTGTGAGGCTATTTCTAGGTTTTCTTGTTTGCTGGGTTGCTCTGTCTGTATATTCATGTGCTGATTGATACCATGGTTTAAATTTAATTGTTATTATGAACATTTTCAAACCCACACGTGTCCATATTCAGCAGTTAAGATCTTACCAGTTTGCTTCATGTAATAATTTTTTTTTTCCCCTCCATCCTTCCCTCCCTTCATCCTTCTTTTCCTTTGCTCTGTTCTTTTTCTTTGTGGCTAACGTGGTGAAACATCCATGCCCAGTGTGGTGGCCTGTCCTCCAGCGCGGACCTGTAAACAGCCAGGGCCGTGTTCGAACAAAACCACACAGTAACGATCACACTTCACAAAATCAGCAGCCATTCCTCGCTGTCACCTAACACCCAGTACGTATTCCGTTTTCCTCATCCTGAAAATGCCTTTATTCAGTTGGTTTGTATAATTGGTAACCAAATTAAAGCCATATGGGCACCTGGTTTTTATTTTCCGTAAACCCCTTTAATCTTGGCCTAACCGATTTGGCTCAGTGGCTAGAGCATCAGCCTGCGGACCGAAGGGTCTGGGTTCGATTCCGGCTTAGGGCACGTACATAGGCTGCAGGCCCCTCCCCTGCCCGTGCCCTGATCATGGCTCTGGGAGGAGGCAATCATTCAGTGTGTTTCTCTCACATCGGCGTTTCTCTCTGTCTTTCCCTCTCTCTGAAAATCAATGGGGAGAAAAAATATTTTTGGGTGAAGATTAAAAAATATACAAAACACCTCTTGAGTGTACAGCAGCCCTTCCCTCGCCCACTGCCTTTTTAAAGCCATCGGCTGGTGAAGGCCCTGGGTGAGTTGCCCAAGAGTGGAAGGTCCTTTCCTGGGGCTTCTGAATTTGCTCCCTCACAATGTCCTCCACCCCTTTCCTTCCAGACTGGGTTTAGCTCAACAGCTTCTTTTTCGGGATTTATGTTATTGTGGCAAGAATGCTTCTCGGTCCTGACCTGTCCTTGGCGTGGCGAGCAAATCACGTCAGGTTTGGCTGTGGTGGTGGTGAGCCTGGGGTGGGGTTCTCATCCTGGCATCATCCATCCATCCTTCTGAGGGTTGCAGCCGGTGGTAACCTCTGTGGGCCCCAGGGTGGCACAGGGCTTCTTCCCAAGGTCGTTTCTCCCAGAGGCGTCTGTGGGCCCTCCGTAAGGAACGTCCCTCATCTACCGGCTGTTTGGTCTTCCCGACACCATCTTATTAACAAAGCGAGATGCGTGCCTGATCCCTTCCTTCGCCGCCTCCTGGCACCAGCCGCCCTCCTTTCCCTCAGGCGGTCGGTACCTGGGCCCAGGGCCCAGCTCTGTGTGGACGTCGTTCCTCTGTCTGCCAGGGCGCCGCTGCCTCGCTCACCGGCTGGCGCTGGCTGTGGCTGTCGCTGTGGCTGCCCGGGCCCTGGCTGTGACCGTGCACCCATGGGTGGCCGGCCCGCCTGGCTTTCCCACGCGTCCTGATGCCAAGGAATGGCCTCCAGCAGCGGAGGCTCCGCCAGGACACCTGGTGCCGAGGCAGCGGAAGTGCCTGCACATGTGGAGGGCAGCGAGGAGTGTGCCTGGAGCAGGACCTGCCTGAGGTGTGGGGAGACGTGCACCCCAGCCGTCTCCCCTTTCCACTCATGATGCTGTGGATGTGAGCCCCCTGTGCCCCCTCAGGAGAGAGGGCAGGGGGGGGGGAAGGGCAGACCCATGACCGATGGGCACCAGGGTGCCTCTGCACGGCGGAGAACGGCAGGGCGTCAGACAGTGGCACTTCCATGAGATGGCAGAGTCACAGCTGTAGGGGACGCTGGGCCCAGAGCGCTGGGAGGCAGGGCACACCTGGGGGCCAGCAGGAGTGGGGTTCACAGGGAAGGGCCTGAGGAGAGGGAGCTGAGTGATGAAGCTGGTCTGACATCAGCCTAGGTCCCTGGGCACTGGGCCCCAGCTCAGCACCCGCTCCATCCATGATGACTTCGGGGATCTGAGCTCTGCCCTGTCCTCTGTGCCTCCTGCAAGGTCTGAGGAAGCCCCCGTGGGTGGGTCATGGGCAGTAAGCAGGGGGCCCCTGACTCACTGCCCAGAAGAACCCAGGAGGTGCAGAAAGCACACTCCACCTTGACCTGCGCCTTCTGCTCCAGCACAGTGTGGGGCTCGGCGTGGGCGCCGGCAGCGAGGCTGTAGTGGTGCCTGAAGGAGGGGTTCCCCGCGCCCAGGCAGCCTCCTCTCCCGCCCCGCCCCAGGCACCCCGTGTCTGTTACACATGTGACCTGGCAGGTGCTGGCTGCCTCACTGCCCTGTGCTGAGGCCACAGGTGGCCACAAAAGCCTCTGCCTGGCGGCTGCACATCCACATCCGAGTCCACCCCGTGGGGGTCCGGAGGTGTGAGACCAACGGCTGGGGCTCTGCTCGCTGGGGCCGGAGTGACCCCTCAGGTGAAGTGCTGGGAGCAGCGGACGGCAGGCAGGCCAGGCAGAGGGGTTTCCGAGGCCGCCAGGACCTCCTGGGCCAGGTGTGTGGGGCTGCGGGCGCTCCCCCAGCAGCATGGTCTTCCTCCTGAGCCCCTGCTTCCTAGCTCTGCCCCCCCCACACCCCTTTCCCTTCGTTCTCTCCCCCCCGCCCCCCCCCCCCCCCCCGCCTGACCCCGAGGCAGAGGCAGCCTCTCGCTGGGCACAGGGGCTGGGGCTCTGTGTGCAGCATCTTCCTTCTCCTGCTGCCGGCCCTCACCCAGCGGGGACTTTACAAAGGTGACCTCACAGCGGGACCCAGGGCCTGCGGCCTCACACCGGGCCTTGTTAGAAAGGCACCTTCCGCCCGGCCGGCGTGGCTGATGGTTGAGTGTCGACCTCTGAACCAGGAGGTCACGGTTCAATTCCCGGTCAGGGCACATGCCCGGGTTGTGGGCTCCATCCCCAGTAGAGGGCGTGCAGGAGGCAGCTGATCAGTGATTCTCTTTGATCATGGATGTTTCTATCTCTCTCTCTCCCTTCCTCTCTGAAATTAAAAAAGAAAAGAAATAAAGGAATGCAGGTTCCCAGGCCCCTGCATTCATTCTTTTACCCACAGAGCAGGGCTCACTGTCCAGGGAGACCTAGCCTGCTGCCCACCACGTCTCTTCCTTCCACCCCTTCTCCTGTCACCACAGATGCCACCCTCCTTCCTGGCCCCTGCCCACCCCGGCCCCACCTGCTGGGCCTCTGCTCACCCACAGAACCGGAGGCTCCCTCCGCCCAGCGGCCTGGTCCTGGGAGCGTGCCCTGGGCTGCTTCAGGCCCAGGACCTGGTGCTGAAGTCCCGGCAAAGCCCTCGTCTCTGGGCCGAGGCCTGCGTGGCCTTAATGCTCCCCGACCCAGACCAGCCTGCCCGTGGCTGCCTGGACCAGAGCAGGCACAGCCTCTGTCCGGCACCGCCTGCCCCACCCCCCAGCCGTGTCTCAGCCAGTGTGTCTCACCCAGCAGGTCACCACACCCTGCACCGCACCCCGACCTTCCTCTTCTCCCCCGCAGCCGGGCCCCTTGCCTTCGCCCGCCCCTCCCTGGGGACAGCGCGCTGGGCACAGGCTGCTGGGAGGAAGCCGCAGCTCAGGCAGCAGTGGCCTTTTGGGCCAGAGGGAGAGGGCCAGGCAGACCGAGCAGCCCCTGCTCCTCCCCCAGCCCAGCACAGCAGGCAGGCTCGCCCTCCCAGGTGCCAGCACGGCTGTGGGCACAGGGCCCGCTGAGGGCAGCCGGATGTGCCCCAGGGTGAGGTCGTGGGTGTGGGCAGAGCACGGGGGCTGATGCCTAGGCTTCCCTGGGCTTGCTCTGTGGGGGGCATGGCGGGCACCTCACCTGCACTGATGCATCCAGTCTCTCCGTAACCCCGCGAGGCAGACTGCTCACCCCCACTTCACAGAGAGGACCCCGGAGAGAGTGAGGGGCGAGGGGAAAGGGTGCTGAGCCCGCAGCCAACCCCACCCCCACGCCCAGCACCGGCTCCGGTTGCCTGTGAGGTAAGAGTCTGGGCGTTGGTTTCAGCTTCGATCTTGAGCAGACTGTTGTACACCTCAGACCTCAGCCTGCACTCCTGGAAAACGGGCCCGAAGCACCTCACAGGAGTGACTGTGACAAGTACACGTTCAAGCTGTGAGGTCTTAATTCAGTCCCCGAGGGCACGCTGGGCACCCACGGGTGGGAGGGCAGGACTCAGGGGCTCCGTGAGGAGCACGCCCTGCCCCCGGAGCTTACAGTTAAGAGGAGGAGGACGGGTCCCCCAGACGCTCCCTGGCCTTGGGACAAACTGCACAGACGTGAGCCGGGCACTGCATCGGGTTAGTCAGGGTCCTCCTTCAGCCCTCACTGCTGTCCAGGACATCCCTGTGTGTGTGTGCGTGTGTGTGTGTGTGTGTGTGTGTGTGTGTGTGTGGTGGTCCAGACCCAGGGTGACAAGCGAGGAAAGGTGGTAGCAGGGGCAGGGGCAGGGGCAGGGGCAGGGGCAGGGGCAGGAAGATGTGAAACTGAGCAGGTAGCGAACTGGGGACGCGAGGACGTCAAAGTGAGCCAAAGCGAGCGGGCGGTGCAGGCAGGTGCGGGCCGCTGGAGGCGCGGCCGGTCAGTGACAGCGGAGGGTTCCCGCAGCCTGCGCACCGCCCTCTGTGTCATTCCCACCTCCGCCGCCAGAGGGCGGGCTGGCAGGCTTCCACCTGCGGGGACTTCGCAGGAGCTGCTGGAACCCCAGTCCCTCTCGGCTTCCTCTCCAGATGTCCAGGGATTTGGCAGCCTGTGCCCCGGAGGAAAGTCCCCAACTTTCCCTCCTGTGCTGTGTCCAGGCTGCTGGGCTGCAGGAGCTCCGGACGCCACGGCGCTGCCAGCCGCACCAGCTCCCGGGCCGGCCCCCGAAGCGGACACGCCAGTGGCTCTCACGCGTTGCTAACACGGCCGGCGGGAAGAGGCTGCCTCCTTTGGCCCCTCCCTTGGCTACGAGTTTGGGGCCACCAGGGAGAACCGCTGCTTGGCGCTCGCCCCATAGTGATCCTGAGCTGCAGTCATGGTCCCAGACGCGCTTTAGCAAAAAGCACCGCTTGTGACACACAGTGTGGAGGGGCGACGCCAGCTGCCGCTGAGCAGGGCCGCCTGCTGGACCCCAGCCCCCACCCAGCCCTGCTGCCCAGGCCCAAGAGGTGCGGTGTGGTTGGCAATGGTGTGACAGAGCGTGGAGGTGTCAGCTCCAGGCCCCCGAGAAGCAGAAGCCAGACTAGACCCGATGAGAGAGAGAGAGAGAGAGAGAGAGAGAGAGAGAGAGAGAGGGACCCGGGGAGCCCTGAGATGGAGGAGAGCAGGGGAAGGAGCGGGCAGGAAGAGGGCAGACCCAGAGGAGCCTGAGGAAGTCCGGGAGAGGCCCATGGAGCCCAAGGACAGGCGCCTGCGGGGGCATTCTGCCCTGGGAGAGGCTGGGCAGGGCCGCCCAGTGCCCTCCACGGGAGCAGCCCAAGGACACGTGGCCTCAGCAGGCACCTTGGCAGCTCCAGAGGGCGCACCCAGGACCCTCCCGGGGCCATTGTCACAGTGGGGACCTCCCTCTGGGCCCTGCCCTCTCTGCAGCCCCTCCAACGCCTGGGCTTGCCGTGTTGGGTGTTCCCGTCTAGCTTCTGCTTGTGGATGACGGGGCCGTTTCTGGAGGGAGCACGTTGGCCGGGGACCAACGCACGTGGACACGTTCCAGGTCCTGTCTGTGGTCCTCGCTCCTCACGGAGTCCTGCAGGGCGGGATGGTGCCAGAGCCAGGCCAGGAGCAGAGGCGGAGCGGGTGTGTGTGTGTGTGTGTGTGTGCGTGGCTGCAGGCTGGCTGCTGGCATGGGTGGCCTCCAGGGCCGTGCCCCGCGGCATGTGGCACTGAGCCAGGCGCCGTACAAGACCCCTGTTGCTCTGAAGCAGAGCTGGTTGCCATGGTCCCAGGGACCTGTTGTGCCGGCAGCTGCCCTAACAAAATGCTACACGCATGGCGGCTGCAATAACACATTTGTCATCCGCCGGTTGGCTCTGTGGGTCAGAGGCCAGTGCCGCTCAGCGGGCCGAGGTCCCAGTGTGGCCTTCCTCCCGGGCCTGCAGGGGAGGACCGGAGCTCTGCTCCCCCTGGCGGTGGGCAGGCGGCCCCCGGCTCCCAGGGCCCCTCTGGGCCCCCCACGCGGCTCCCACACCAGCAGGGGTGTCCAGTCCATCTTTCTGCCGCTCTGTAGTCACACCTTTTCCTCTGACCGCAGCGGGAAGGCTCCCAGTTTTAAGATGCGTGTGACTGGGTCAGGCAGCGCTGGGCTGGAGCCGGCTTCTGTCCTTGTCCAGCACCGCCCTGTGCTCACCCTGGCCCATCCGGGGAGCAGACGGAGGTTGGGGCCGACGGCAGTGCCCAGGGGGGTGCGTGAGCGCCAGGCGGAAAGCCGGTCCCGGACAGGCCCGCCGGCCGGGGGGCCCTCCAGGTCGGGCCACACGGGGATGGGGCTGCACTGTTCCCTGGATGGCCCGGCGAGCCCTGGGTTGAATCTCCATTTGCACAGCTGCCTGTCCAGGTGTGTGCACACCTGCGCTCCTGCTGCTGCCACAGGAACAGGAGACCAGCCTGTCCTCTGCTTTTCCTCTCCACTCACGTGTGCTTGTTCCTGCCTCAGTGTAGGTGCTTCCCGGGGAGCTCCTGGTGCAGCCCAGATCACAGGATGGGGGTGGGGTGTGCGCCTGGGAGGTGCAGGCAGGCAGCGGGGGCTGCTCCCCCAGGGGACAGGAGGGGCCCATGGGGTACCGCGGGGCCTGCTCTCCCAGGGGACAGGAGGGGCCCACGGGGGTACCGCGGGGCCTGCTCTGGCGGATGCCCCCTGCATGTCTGGCCTGGAGGGTGGGAAGGGAAAGCAAGTCTCAGAAATGGGATCGAAGGACGGAGGCCAGGCCCCAATCCCAGAGCAGCCTCCTCACAGCACTCCCTGCTGGATGTCTGGGTTTCCAACCCTCCCAGCCCTTCCCTCAAGGCCTGGTCCATCCGAGGGGTGACCAGGACCTTCCATGCCCCTCGGTCAGGGAGGTGCCCGGAACATGGGGTTTGCAGTCCAGCCTGCACTGCTGAGTGTGACCCCAGGCCCTGCCCGCTCTCACTCTGTTCCTTGGGGCAGGGCCCCTCCTCACCGCTTCCCAGTGCTCAGCCGGGGCGAGAGCCTCTGTCTGCTCCAGGTTCCTGCCAGTCCTTCCCCACCCCCCACCTCCCACCCCTGCCAGTCCTTTCTCCTCCCCCACCCCCCCACCCCCATCCCAGCAGGCCACCACCCCAGCCTCTGGCCCTCTCCCCTGCCCCGCAGGGACTGCCCTGGGCCTGGTGCAGGTGGGAAAGAGCTGAGCCTTCTGCCCCTCGGAGGCCTTTGGGTTCGGCCTGCTCTAGGGGCCCGGTGAGGCTGAGAGGCAGGGCCCTGCGGCAGCCGGCTTGCCCTCTGAGGGTTCTCCAGGCTGCACTTCGGTGCAGATTCCCGGGCCGCAGCCCTGGACTCCGGTGTCGTCAGACCCAGTGGGGCCCGGGAAGCTGCTTCGTAGCAGTCTGGCTGGGTGGGGTGGGGGACACTCTGAGAGCGAATTACGGGACAACAGGCAGACACTGGGCTGTCGTCTGTGTGCTGGATGATGGTCTCCTTGTGGCGGTGACAGGTGCATGCTGAGCTGGGAGCCGACTCGGCACCACCCCAGGCGGAACAGCCCCAGCTGCTCGGAGCTCCCTGTGGGGGTCCCCCTCCTCGGTAGTCATCCTCCGCCGGGCCCAGACCTCCGCCTCACCGGTGTGTGCAGCGCCAGGAGGAGCTGCCGGACTGGGCTGCGCCCGCCCGCCCGGGTGCCCAGCACCCACTGCGTTTCCGAGAAGAAGACGCTGAGGGTCGGAGAGGTCAGAGGCTGGGCCAGCTCCCCCCGTGGGGCACAGATCTGAGGCCTCACCGGGCTGCAGGGCGTTCGGTGCAGCTGTGTGGCCGTCTGCAGGGAGCTTTGCTTGAAGAGGACACAGAATAATCCTGCTTTAAAAACAAACTTTAAACCCACCAATGGAAGCATCTGTAGCAGCACTTTCCCTGAGTAAGGAACTGTCAGACCCGGAGCCAGCGCCCCAGTGAGCACCGCCTGACGGCTGGCCGCCTCTGTCCTCCGGCCCAGGATCAGTGTCCTGCCCCATCCATCCCGCCCTCCCTCCTAGGGGCCCTGGCCAAGACCCGGGCCGCAGTTCTTGGGGACAGAGGTGCTTCTTGAGAACGTTGAGCTCAGATTCCTGGGGACTGAGAGTAAATCATTATTTTTAAAAAATATTTTTTTATTGCGTTCAGAGAGCAAGGGAGAGGGAGAAACAAACAACGCTGAGAGAGAATCAGTGATCCGGTACCTCCTGCGCGCCCCCTACTGGGGATCCAGCCCGCAACCGAGGTATGTGCCCTTGACTGGGATCGAACCCAGGACCCTTCCGTTGGCAGGCCGACGCTCTAGCCACTGAGCCAACCCAGCTAAGGCAAGAGTACATTATTACTGCGCCTTCGATCTTACTCAGAAATCTGCAACAGTCTGCAGGAAGGCCGAGCCTACCCTGGGGCCGGACTCCGGCCAGACTGTGAGGAGCACAGCACACAGCTGCCCCCCAGCGACCTGGGCTGAGCCAGTGGCTTTGCACCTCTTCCAAATCAGAGGCAGATGCGGAGGGTCCCAGAGCAGCAGAGCTGTGAGCTGGGAAGTGCCAGGGGGGAAGGCTGCAGGTCTGTGTCCCTGCGGGGGATGGGGCCAGGGAGGCCTGCAGGAGCAGCATGGAGCATTCTGAGCAGCCGGAGCAGCCCCCGGGGGCCTGTGGGGGAGGGAGCAGAGCCTCTCAACAGCAGTGGGGAGTCCCACCCAGTGAGCCTGGCCTTTACAGCCAAGTCACAGGTTCCTCTGCTGGAAGCATGGGGGGCCCTGAGGTTTGTAAGAAGGGGCCGGTGGAAGCCACACGGGCCCCTCTGTAGGGTGGTTAGCAGCGGGGAGGGGCTGAGGGAGGGCAGCAAACCTGGCCACCGGGAGGCCGACGCTATTTCCTGGGGAGAAGGGGTTGGTACTTGGACTAGGGCGTTCCTGTGGGATGGACAGACAGACAGGTCAGGTGTGGGAAGCACAGAGCAGGCTAAACTGCCCGGAGGAGCAGGGAGGGACGGAGTGTCAGAGTGGGGTCTCCACAGCTCTGCCAGGCCCTCGGCCGCTGTGTCCTCTCATTACATGGATGCAACTCTCAAGTCCCCTCCTCTCTCTCTCTCTCTCTCTCTCTCTCTCTCTCTCTCTCTCTCTCTCTCCTTTTAAGATTTCTTTTGTTGACTCGTGGGCATAGACAAACAGTATGGTGATGGCCAGAGGGAAGCAGGGGTGAAGGGAGGTGGAGAGGGAAAAGGGGAAAATGGTGATGGAGGGAGACTTCACTTGGGTGGTAAGCACTCAGTCCAATATACAGACGATGATGGATGATAGGATCGTGGGCCTGAAACCCGGATAGTTTTATTAAACAATGTCATGCCAATAAATTAATTAAAAAAGATTTCTTCATGTGTCTGCTTCCTCTGGGGCTGGTTCTTCCCTTGGCCCTTTCTTACTTGCTGTTCGTGCTTCTCTCCTGCCTGTTCATGCCTCTGCCCAGGTCAAGGAGGAGCCTGGTGAGTGCTCCCTCTGACCCCACAGCAGGCCTGGTGCAGTGAGGGGGGTAGTCAGCACTTTGCTGCAAGCTGCGCCACCCCTCCCCCGAGGCCAGGATGCAGGGGGCTCCACACAGGAGGCTGGCTTAGCGGGCAGCTCGTGATGGGTGTCTGGCCTCCCAGCCCAGAAGTGACCAGCACTTGTCCAGTATTAGGACAGGTGAGCCTCCTGGGCTGGACCTTGTCTCTAAGCCTGCTTCTCCCATCCACCCGAAGCCATCTGCCTTCCAGAATTGTGAGGCACCTCGGCTGCTGGTGGCCGCCCTCGCCTTTCCTCTGTGCCCTTCTCTCTCACGGAGGTTGGGAAGTGTAAAAAGCAAATGCATGTGCTCAGTTCACCATCTAAATGCAGGTCAGAGGATGGCTTCCTATGAAAGTGCTCTTATAAATGCACAGGCCATGCTTCCTTTCCTTAGGCCGAAAGTTGCAACAGCGCCTTCATTTCTCTTTCTCTTCCTCCCAAACCCACATCTGAGCACTGAGCAAATCCTCCGCTTCTGCCTCAGTAAGTCCAGAATCCGCGTGATCTCGCTCCTGCACTGCTGCTTCCGAAGTCCAGCCTACCTTCCCGGGCACCTGGGTTTCTGCAGGAGCTTCTAACGGGTTTCCTGCTTCCAACTTGTCTTGTCTCCATAAACCAACCAGAGTGGTTTGGTCAGATGGTGTCATTCTGCACACAGATCCTCCAGTCCAGGGTCTAGGCTCCCACCCCAAGGAGAGTGTGCCGGGGATGAGAGAGGCAGGGCCCGCTGCAGACACATGCGGACTCCGGGGCCTCAAGAGGGGGGGTGGATAGTGTCCATCTGGAACCTGTGATGTAACCTGATTTGGAAATAGGTGTTTGCAGAGACCACAATGGATTGGGGTAGGCTTTAAGTCCAGTGACTGGCGCCCTTATAAAGGGAAGCAGACAATAGAAACACGGAGGGAAGAAGGTCATGTGACCATGAAGGCAGAGACATACACGATGCATCTACAAGCTGACAACCACCAACGGCGAGGGAGAGGCAGGAAGGGTTCTTCTAGAACCTCAGAGGGAACAGGCCCTGCTGGCACCTTGATTTCAGACGTCAGGCTCCCCAGACCGTGAGGGAATACACGTCCGTTGTTCTAGCCCCTCTTTCTGGGGTGAGGGGTGCTGCAGCCCTAGGAAATGAGTGCAAGCCTTCCCCGGCCTACAGGGCCCAGCAGGGCTTGCTCTCGCCTCTCACCACCGTCGCTCCACAGCAGCACCGGCCTGCACCGGCCTTTCCTCTGCGGCCACACAGGACTCTGCCCAGGGCCTTGGACTTGACACTCCCTTGGATCTCCAGGGAGACGTCTCTCAGGTCTTGGCCGGGAAGCCATCACACAGAGCCTCCCCTGACGCCTGTGAAACAGCAAAGCCCCTTTAGCTCTCCTCACAGCTCTCACCGCCAGCTGTGCCTGCTCCCTTGTGCAGTGTCTGTGTCTTCATGTGAGTCTCCTGAGAGCCAGGACTTGTCTGTTGCATTCATGACTATTGCCAGTGCCTGGAGTGCTGTGAGGCAAGTAATCAGCGAACGAGTAAGGAAAACAGCACAGCCAGGTGAAATAGGGACAGATCCCAAACAGGCAATTCAAGGGGAAAAAAAATGCCTTTTTTTTCCTCCACCTCAGTCTTGCTCATAATTAAAGAAATACAAATTAAGTCTGCAATGAGGTCATTATCACTTTGTCAGGAATGTGAGGGGAATGGGGGTGAGGCCTAGGAATGTAACTTGGATCATCTCTTTTTTCTTTTTAAAATGGAAATATATAAATTATATAACAAAATCCACCCATTTAAAGTGACTAATTCAGCGATTTTTAGTATATTCACAGGGTTATAGAACCATCATCATTACTTAATTGCAGTAAATTCTCACTACCTCCCAAAGACACCCCACACCCCTCAGCAGCCAGCTCTCCGTCCCCACCTGCTGGCCCGGGGTGACCACTGTCCAGCTCATGACTCTGGATTTGCCTGTTCTGGACATTTCATGTGTCTGGTATCTTTTGCTTAGCATGAAATCCTCAAGCTTCACACACGAAACACGAACATCATTCCCTTTCATTGCCAAGTAATCTTTCACTCTGTGGATATGCTACGTGTTTATCTCTTCATTAGATGGTGGACATTGGGTTGTTTCCACTTCGTGGCTAATATGAATGATCCTGCTATGAACATTTGCTTACATGTTTTTTTCAAAATTTAATTTTATTAATTTTTTTACAGAGAGGAAGAGAGAGGGATAGAGAGTCAGAAACATCGATGAGATAGAAACATCGATCAGCCGCCTCTTGCACACTTCCTACTGGGGATGTGCCCACAACCAAGGTACATGCCCTTGACTGGAATCGAACCCGGGACCCTTCAGTCCGCAGGCTGACTCTATTCATTGAGCCAAACCAGCTAGGGCCTCCAACTTTTTTTTTTAAGGATTGCTTTGGTTATTCTAGGTCCTTTGTATCTCCATGAGAATTTTAACAACTTCTAAAAAAAAAAAAAGCACCTAGAATTTTGATAGGGATCACATTTTATCTGAAGATCAATTTGGGGAGTATTGCTATGTTGACATATTGTCTTCCAATCTATGAACATGGGATGTCTTATTTAGGACTAGATTACTCTCCCAATTTTATTTTGTAGTTTTCAGTCTTGCACTTCTTTTGTTAAATTTATTCCTAAGAATTTAAATTCTTTTTGATGCTATTGTGAATGGAATTTTCTTAATTTTATTTTCAGATTATTCATCAACAGTATATAGGATTACAACTAACTTTTGTGTATTGATCTTGTATTCTGCAATCTTGCTGAACTTACTTAATAGTTTTTTGTTTAATAAGTCGAATGTACTTCCTAGGGGCAGTTCTGATTGCTTTTCTGCTTGTGGGTCATATCTTGTTGTTTTTTATGCCTTTTAATTTTTGTTGTTGTTAAAACTGGACATTTAAAATGACTTAATGTGGCAACTCTGGAAGTCAGAGTCTCCCTCCTCTTCAGGGTTGTTGTCATTGATGTTTTTTGAAGACGTTGTTGTTTGGTTAGTGACTTTTCTGATTTAATTCTGCAAAGTCTATATCTGGTGGTGTGTAGCCACTGTAGTTTCTGCTTCATTATGTTAGTTGTCATTTAACAAAAACAGAGAGGCTTCCTTCAATGCCTGGAACCAGCAAGTCTCCCAGTCCCTGCCCAGAGCTCCGTGTGCCTGTGGGCACACCTCGCCCTCAGCCGGGGGGACGGGAACTCTGCCTGAGCCTTCATTTCCCGTTTGCTCAGAGCCTCGAAGTCAGCCAGGGTGAGGGCTCAGGATCTCCTCAGTGCTCCTGTGAACGTGTGCACAGCCCAGACATACGATGAAGGCGGCCTTCTGGATTCCAGGAATCCACTGCAAGCTTTTGAAGCTCCTGTGGACACCTCATTCCTGAGCCTTGTCTCTCCAGCTTTTTAATTATTGCTCGCTCCAACTGTTATCTGCTGCCTCAGGCAGCTGAGGAGTTACATGCCTGTAATTGCTCTGACAATCAATCCCGGGGAACAGGCTTTTTGTACTGGGTGAGCTCTGAACCAGGTCAAACACAGGATTCATGCCAACGGGATCTCTCCGGAGCTAGCGGAAACAATGACAGTGTTCTGGGAGTGAGGCCTCGGGAGAGTTTCAGCTCCCACAGCAGCTCCCAGGCTTTTCATGACGAGTGTGGGGTTTCCCGGCCCTGGGAGCTAAGGAGC
Organism: Pipistrellus hanaki; assembly: GCF_964339955.1. NCBI lineage: Eukaryota > Metazoa > Chordata > Mammalia > Chiroptera > Vespertilionidae > Pipistrellus > Pipistrellus hanaki. The sequence continues at coordinate 6,308,567 of NC_140516.1, forward strand.
TGGGGTGGGACTAGGGCAAGTTAACGCCCCACAAAGCTTTGATTCTTATTGGGATCCGGCTACTTTTTCTGTGCCAGTAAATACTCCCTAATCTATCCAAGCCCTTGACTGGTTGCTGGCTGCTTATATTGGGTAAAAGGCCAAAGATTCCCTGGGGAAGTAGCCAAAGGATATGCCAAATGGGCAGTTAACAGGTGAACAGAGGGCTGGGGCCTTCAAAGGGCTGGCGATTCTGGCTTCTGGCTCTGGCGTCTGCAGCAAAGCTAATCTTTCCATGATAATGGGCAGCTCCTAATGGGGAGGGATTTCCAGGTGAGCTCTCCGGTCCCAAGTGTGGCTGCCAGCCAGGTGAGAATGTGCCTTCTCTGATCCGAATAAAACAATCACCATTACCAGAGCATGATTAATATTTCTTACAATACTAGCTGGTGTCCCAACATCCCGTTTCTGCCCCGTCAGTGTTGGGACACCTTCTGGGAATGTCCTTTCCCGTGATTTCAAGAGTAAAAGGGAATACATATTTCCGAATTACACACTCCCAACCCCACCTGCAGCTGTGGATTTTGAGAGATTGGGAAGAAGGGAGGGCTCCTAACCCCGATTCACATCCTACCGAGATGGCCTCATCCTTGTTTCCCCCTTTAAAGTGGAAATAAAACTTTGATCTGCAAAATCAGGGTCCGCATGAGCCCTGGCGTGACCTCCGAGGGGCCTGTGGGGAGGCTGCAGGGGGGGTGCAGCTCCAGGCTGCTGGTGGACAGCTCAACCTTGACCTCATCTGAACCAGTGAAGTGCTTCCAGCCATTGGGAAACAGCTCTGCAGGTTCAGCCCCAAGGAGGTTACGACTGTGAGCCCAGCTCCCTGGGAGTGCTGCGGAGGCTGTCAGCATGCTGCCCGGTGAAAACCTCTCAGGTAGCATGCACCCCCATCCCGCCTCCCCTCGGCCACTCTGCCGAGCTTCTGGAGAATGCCCAGGACAGCCAGGAGCGTCCGCTGTCTTTCGCTGCAGCCACCCTCATTGGTCTCCGTGCCTTGAATGAACTGACCTCCTTTGAGCCATGGGGCAGTAGCACTTGCTGGGCTCCCCGTCTGGCATGTCCTCCTGGTGCCTTCACAGGCTGGCAGCCCCGCCCAGCAGTCTCTGCTCCAGCTCACCTCCAGGGAGGCCTCCTGGACCCACATACTCTGTGCCGTAGCCATTCTCATCACCAGCTACAATTTAAAAAATATATAATTTTATTGATTTTTTACAGAGAGGAAGAGGGAAAGAGATAGAAAGTTAGAAACATCGATGAGAGAGAAACATTGATCAGCTGCCTCCTGCACACCTCCTAGTGGGGATGTGCCCTCAACCAAGGTACATGCCCTTAACCGGAATCAAACCCGGGACCTTTCAGTCCCCAGGCCGACGCTCTATCCACTGAGCCAAACCAGTTTCGGCTCCAGCTATAATTTTGTTCATTTGTTTACGTGTTGACCATCCTGCATCCCATGGCCCTGAGATAAACCTTGAGAGCAGAGCAGGGACTGTGTCTCTGAGAACTTAACACTTAGTAAATGCTCATCCGCCCTGGCCAGTGTGGCTCAGTTGGCTGGGCATCGCCCTGTGCACTAAAGGTTTGCTGGTTCGATTCCCATCAGGGCACATGTCCAGGTTGTGGGCTTGATCCCCGGTAGGGGGTATGCAGGAGGCAGCCAATAATTGTTTTGCTATCACATTGACATTTCTCTCTTTCCTCTTCCTTTCTCTCTCTCTCTCTCAAAATCAATAAAAGTGTGTGTGTGTGTGTGTGTGTGTGTGTGTGTGTGTGTGTGTGTTAAGTGACTACTCTAGTTAGGAATGTAAATTACCAGCCAATTGTCAAAGAACCCACAAATGAGGAATGCAGTCCCAGGGCCCTAGTGATTCCTTCCTCCACACCCTCACCTGGTCAGACATCACTAATCTCACACAGAACATTTGACTCGAGGAGCCTAGACGGGAGCTCCGATTCTCCCAGAGAGGCCCTGTGGGGAGCCACTAGCCTTCTGTGAGAGGTGGTGGGAGGAAGACTAGGGTGTAAGGTGCATGTCCTTGGGCTGGCAGTCCAAGGTGTGGCCCTTGAGGCTGTTCCCAGGGTCAGGAAGACTTCCTGGAGGCGGTGACAGGCATTGGGGCAGAGGGAAACGAGGACAGTTTGGAGGGTGGGTAATAACACGTCTTGGAGGTGAAAATCAAGTGGACACGTCCCAAGACAATAGAAACCAGCCTGTGTAGAGAGGAGGGCGCTATGTCCGGGGCCCACTTGTCTGCCCCCAAGCAGCTCCCACAGGGTCCCTGCCAGCACCAGGCAGAGCCTTCTGGTGTGCCAGCTGGAGGGAGGAGCTTGTGGGGTGTAAGGAGGGGAGAAGTGAAGGCCATGAGACTGCTGGGGACTCATCTAGGCTTTATGGCAGAGCTGAGGCACAGCCCTCAAAGAGACTAACTAAGGTAATGGGGTCCTGTGTGAGCCCACAGCCCTCAGCTCCTCCCACAGCTTCAAGCCGGAGAGCGGCCAGCAGGGGGAGCACTGGCACCCCGTCCCCGCAGCCGGGGCCAGGAAGGATGGAGATGCAGTCCAGGCGCACACAAGCGCCGCCGGCTCACCCCTGTGACAGGGAGAGGGCCACCGTGTCTGTGAGGATGCTCCTGGCAGACAGTGGTCCTCCTTCCTCCTGGGCGAGTTCTGTGGGTGAGCGCACCTGGGAAACCAGTCGGTGAGTACAGGAAGGCACCTGCGGCTGTGCCAGCGCGGCCCCTCCTCTGGCTGTCACAGAGGCAGAGGGGAAGGCTCTCTCGGGGTGCAGGTGGCAGAGGGGTTTTAACTGCTCACATGGACTCCCTGAGACAATACTATGGACACCGCAGCGACCAGATGTCCTGCAGGGCTGTGGGGCAGGGCTGAGGCGGCGGGGACAGGTGGGGCAGGCGTCTCTAGGGCAAGACCCAGCTCACCCGCTTTGGTGCTCTGTAGCCATCCGTGCAGGTCCAGGACCCCAGTGCCCGACTGGCCTGATGGTGCCACAGCCCTTGCAGAGGCCACTGGAGTTTGCGCCCTCTGGCTGGCCCGACAGGAACAGCAGAGGCAGAGGGGAGCAGGTGTATGGAGGTTTGGGGGCTGATGTGCTAGCAGCCTGCAGCCCTGGCCGTTTATTATTATTTAATCCTCACCCGAGGATGTGTTTCTTATTGATTTGAGAGAGAGGGGAGAAGGGAGGAAGAAAGAGAAAGAGAGATTGATGTGAGAGAGAAACATTGATCCGTTGCCTCCTATCTGTGCCCCAACTGGGGACCAAACCCACAACCTGATTGGTGTGCAGGATGATGCTCCAACTGAGCCACTGGGTCAGGGCAGCGTGGCCATTTCTGCCTGCTGCCCCCTCTCTGCCCACTGCCCACCATGGTGAGGGCTGCAGGCGCTGAAGCAGCGAGAGCGGAGTTCCAGGCCCAGCAGGGAGCATGGGGCTGGGACAGAGCTCAGGAGAAGGACAGCCGCTCCGACCTCCGACCTCCGACCTCCTGCACGTCGTGGGGCAGGCCAGCCGCGGACCCAGCACGGACCCCCATTCCTCGAAGCAAATTACTGGGGAGTGAGGCTGTCCCCTTCTCCACTGTATGGGGACGGGGCGAGGTCCAGAAACGGGCCTTATCCCGGGCCCACAGCCACGGAGGAACCGGGAATCCGCTGTCAGTTATTTTTTCACTTGTGTTTTCAAAACTTAATCTCCTGATTGGTGAGGCGGCCGGCAAACAAGTGGGGGTAGCAGGGAGGAGAGCTGTCTCCTGCAGCGCCCGGCGAAGGTGGGCATCCTGGGAACCGCCGGACACTGACAGGGGTCCCCTCCCCGCCCCAGGGCTGCTCCCGAGCTCCAGGGCCCTGACCAGCGCCTCTCTGGGCACCCTGGCTCCTCCTTGAGGAAAAACCATGTCCCTGCTCCTCTCTAGTGATGGGTCTTCCTCTCCCACCAGCCGCCGGGCTCCCAGCTCCCAGCTCCCAGAGGGGGCGCTCTGGGCCGGTCCGTCTGGTCCCTACAAACTCCGCGCCCGGGTTGGGGCAGGGGCTGGCGGAGGGGACCTGTCACCGGCAGGATTCCTCCAGAGCCGGGCCCCCGGGGTGGAATGCGCCCCGGTGTCCTGTGCCAGCGCCGCCCACGCGTGTCCGGATCGGCCTCCCTCCGGAGCAGCGGTGCCCCGCTCACCAGGGGCCGGGCGCAGGGTCCGCGGGACGCGCCGGGCGGTGCGGGGTGCGCGCCCGTCCGGAGGCAGCCAAGCCCGGCGCGGTCCCGCCCCTCCGGCTGTGTCCTGGACATCCCCGAAGCGAGGCCGGTGAGGCAGGGAGGGGATGCTGGAGGGGGGAAATGGGGTGCAGGGCTGTCTGCGAGCCGGGTCTCCCGTCCCGCCCGGCAGCCCAGCGCCGTCCCGCCCGCCCCCGCTGTGCGTTTCGCTCGCCCGGCCCCTCCCGGCGCCTCCCCCGCGGCCCCCGCCCGCTTCCCGGCCTGGCTCCGCTTTCCCGCCGGGTTCCCGGCTCTGGCCCCGCTGGTCCCCGCGGTACCCCGCCCCACCCCGCCCCGGCCGCCGGGGCTGGAGCGGGAGGGCGGAGCCGGGGAGGGGAGCGGATCGGGGCGCAGCGGCCGGGATGCGCCCGGAGCCCCAGGTAGGCGGGGCGGGCAGGTGGGGTCCGGCGGGCGGCGCCGCGGGAAGCGCCGGGGAGACCCCATTGCACAGGACCCGGCGCCGCACACACCAGGGGAGGTTCTGTCACCCGGGAAGGAGGGGACCCCCCGGCCCCTCCCGCACACCTCCGGTCTGGCCCAGAGGCAGGCCCTCCTCTACCCCCCTCCCACACAGCCACCTCTGCGTCTCCTCCAGGGGCACCTGCCGCCCAGCGGGCGGCGCCAGGGCTCAGCACGGTGGATGGCCCGCCGCCTGCCCTCCTGACGGGCTGTGGCTGCGGCACCGGCCAGCCCGGCAGGGACTCCTGCGGGGAACAGGCCAGGGAGCAGGGACAGCAGCCTGGAGCAGGTGCAGACAGGGTGGCCGCCGGGACCGGCAGTCAGGCTGGTGGAACCAGGAGGTCCCTGGGCCCTGCCTTAGCCTCCGGGGGCCAGGGCCCTGCTAGCCCGGAGGAGGCCCAGGGAGGGGGGTCTGTGATGAGGAGGCCCGTGGGCAGAGTGAGAGCCTGTGAAACTTGTGCTGTTTGTATAGGGGGTGTCTGGGGGAGAGAGGGAGGTGTGTGGGGCAGGACTGGGGGGCGCGGGGGAAGGCACAGATGCCTGTGGGGTCAGGAGAGTGGAGTCCAGGTGCCGGCAGCTTCCGCTCTGCTGGCGGGAGGCCAACAGCTGCCCTGAGGTGAGTCCCAGCGTGAGTGCTGCCTGTCCATGGCTGTTTACGGGGGCCTGCCTCTCAGACGTGCCGCACCCCGCAGTGTGGCCAGGTGTGCCCTCTGTTCCAACCCCCTGCGCTGGCGCTGACTGCAGCCTGGGCACCAGAGGAGGGCCTCTCTGGGACCGGCGGTGACAATCCCCAGCCTGGCTCGTGGGGCCCGGCCACTTGGTGCACAGAGTCCTGGCCAGCGCCGGAGCTGTTTGCACTTGGGGAGGGTGGACTGGACGGCCTCGGCTGTGCTGTCTGTGCATGGAGTCTGACCCAGGGTCACCTGAGGTGGGGAGTGGAGAGAGGGCCCAGCAGGAAGGACCAGACGGGCTTTGAAGGGGAAGGGGTTGAGTCCAGGGCCGGACTGGAGGCCGTGTCAGGAGCGGAGCAGGCAAGGACCCTGGGGCCAGCAGGTGCGGGGGCTCAGGGCGCCAGGCTGGGAGGCAGCAGTGGGGGAGAGGAGGCCGCTGCTCAGGCCTCACTGACTGCAGGGTGTGGTGCTGCGGGGGGAGAGGGAGAGCGTGCCCTCCGCAGAGGGGAGAAAGGATGCAGGTGGACCAGGGGGTGGGGGAGGCAGTGGACAGAGTTGGGGAGCAGGCATTGCGGTTGTTTCTGGAGCCCCAGGGTGGGCTCCTGTGTGTGCCGTGCAGGGTGGAGGGTCCTGGAGGTGGCACAGGGGTGAGACCACCTGCCCTGCAGCCAGGTGACCTCCCTGGGAGAGTCCCAGCTCAGGGGAGGTCTGGCCTGGAGTGCTAACTTGGAGCCTGAGCTTTTCCACCCGGTGCGCCCCTGCCACTTCCTGGCCACACTGCCTACACCTGTCCCCACTGCCTAAGGACAGCCTGGCCCTGGGCGGCCTGTCCACGCCCCCGCCCCCGTCCGCTGGGCTTCCTGCGAGGAGCCGGGAGGCCCTTCAGTGAGCTTCACCCGGAGAGGGAAGGGGAGCTGCTGGCTCATCCAGTATGTCAGGGCTGCTGTGTGCCTTGGGGCTGGCTGAGGGGGGAGTCAGGGGACAGCGCCACCTGCAGGTCACATACCCATCAAGCCAGGGACCAGTCTTACAGGGCTGAGCAGCAGGGGAAGGGGGGCCCTCTGGGGAGAGAATCATGCATTGGCTTTGGGATGGGCAGGGTTTGACTTGGCGCAGGATGGAGCTGGCACCTGTGGAGCAGGGTCCTGGCTCTCATGGTGAGCTAAGCAGGAAGACTCCCATGAGTCCACACCTCTGGGCTCCTTGGACTTCACCCTTCAGGGTGACTGCTGGGAGTGACCAGAGGAGGGCTAGGTCTCTTGGGACTGGGGTGTCAGCCTGGAGATCTGTGATGTAGCCTTGCTTTTCATTCGCTTAGCCCAGTGGGAAACTCCTGGTCATCCTTAGAAGCCCACTTGAAAAATCACCTCCTCCAGGCAGCCCTTCCTGCTTTCTCTTTTCAGCGTTAGTTCTCCTGCCCTTGTTCCTCCTCAGCACCCAGCAAAGACCCCTAATCCCAAATTGCTCACAGGGCACTGTGATGTTACATTGTCTCCCCGGCAGACACGGAGGTCCCTGGCTTCTATTTCCCAGTGTGAGGCACAGGTCAGCAGGGCCTCGTGGGTGTTTGGTCACTGAGTGAGTGAGGGAAGAAAGGAAAGAACAAGCCCGCGTGGCCTGTTTCACACCCAGGGAAGCTAAGGCGCTGTGGCCCCGCTTGCCTGAGGTCAGCCAGGAGGTCAGGGGTCAGAGGTTGCAGCAGCACCAGGAGCAGGGGGAGCCCGCGTGCTTTCTGGGCCTGGCTGACCCCAGAGCCTGCTCGCCCTTGGGGTGCTGGGCTGGGAGCATGCCCTTAGCAGAGGGAGAGAAGTTCCTAAGGAGCTGGAGGCCTGCAGGCCAGCCCGGAGGGTGGAGTGGTGCCCTGTCATGGGCCAGGAAGGAGGCTACAGGCCGGGGCAGCCCTGGGTGACAGAGCAGGCTCACTGGGGACACCGTGTCCCTGGCCAATGGCTGAGAGACCCACAGAGCCAGGGACCCGGGGCCAGCAATGTGCAGGCCCCTACTCACACACACCCCTGCCTCAGGCCACTGGAGTGAGCATTAGTGTCTGTTCCCCTGGACTCTGTGGGAATGTCTCTGGGGATGGGGACCCCTGTGCCCAGGGAGACAGGCAGGGAAGCTATTCGTTTTTAGATATTGTGTGTTAGGTAACTGATGATCGAACTCTCATCAGCTGGAACAGATTTCCAGTTTGGATTCCTGGAAAACCCAATAAATTAATCCCATCACAGCATATACGATACATTCCACCTCTCCATTTCTAACGTATTTTTTTTTTTTTTTCTGTGATTCCTAAAAGGTGCGAAGCAACATTAAATCATGACCGTGGCCTTGGCATGCTTTTATTTTAATGAGAAGGCCTCTAATGCTCTACGGTTAAGTCTGAATCTGGCCTTAAATTTCAAGTAAATATTCTTCTTCATGACCAGTATGGTCCGTTCACACATTAATCGCCAAGAGGGTACACCAAGAACGGGTGTTCATATCCGGTTTCATCGAACGCTTTCCCGTGCTCAGCAAAACCGTCACACGTCTGTCTCCGCGGGCTTGTTAACGTGTAGACGTATTAGCTCTTCGGAGCGAGAGCATTCCCGAGCTCCTGGACTGACTCCCGGGGGTCAGGCCCGGCTGTGCCTGAGAGCGCTCAGGGTATTTGTCATCTGTATCCACAGGCAGAAATTCATACGTGCTTTCCTTTTTATTGTTACGTATTGGTTCTGGGCGAACCGCTTAGTGGTTAGGCAATCATGTACTTTACACAGCGCTTCTCTCGACACGGCTCCCCTGCAGCAGGCACCGTTCTGGCAGGATGGCTGACTGTATTTCTTCCGAGGTGCTCCTCAGGGCCCGTGTAATTTTCTATTAGGGGACACGTTTGTCGCGTTTATAAATCATCGTTACGTTAGCGTCATACAACGAACAGGAAAGGTTTTCAACGCGAACCGTGCGGCTGAGCTGGTTTAAATATAATATAAGATCATCGTGCTCTCCAAGGCCGGAAGTAATTCACTTTAGAAGCTGCGTCAGCTATGGCTTGCTTTTACTTTTCTCTGAGGTTTCGTTGGCTGTCAGCTTACTTAATTTGTACTATGGTTATTGGTCTTCCCGCTCTAATCTTTTTTAGTGTATTTTGGTTACTTGTATTTTCTAGGTAATATCCTAGTTCAAACTGCTTTCAGTCTTTTAGCGCAGACCTACAGAGTGTGTTTTTTTAAGTTTCTTCTCCATATCTTCATTCCCAATAGCTATATTTTTGAGTTTTCTCTCCCTCCCAAGTTCCTCCCTCCCTCCTTCCCTCACTGCCATTCTCCTTCCTTTCTTCCATCGTTTTGTTGATTAGAATTGCCAGAGGTTAATTTTTTAATGTGTATTTTCAAAGAAAATCAGTTCCTGAGTGTAATCAGCAAGTTCTACTCTTTCTTTCATTAAATCTACTAATTTATCTCTTAGTAATTCCTTCCTCCAGTTTGCTGATGCCTGTTTTGTTTAGAAACTCTTTTCAACTTCTTGAATCAAGAGTTTAACTCATTTGTTTTCTTTGTTTGTGTTTCTTTAAGATCTACTGAATTCTATGAATTTTTTCCGGGTACAGCTTTAGCCGTTCCAAATTGCATAAGGCGTTTCCTCACCAGGGTTCTTTTTCTGATGAGTCTGTGATTGGAGTTTGATTGTTTGAACCCAAACATGATTTAGGGAGACGTTGTGAGGTGGGTGTGCACTCTGGGTTCACCGTTCACCACTGATGCTCAGCGGCGTGTCCATCTCACGCTGCCTGTCGGCTTCCATCTGGGACCCTGCGGGCCTCACTGGCGCTGTGGTGTGTAAGCGCTGCGATGGGCGCTCTGATGCAGGAGTGCCATCCTGTGTGTAGAGTCTGGGACCCTGCGGGCCTCACTGGCGCTGTGGTGTGTAAGCGCTGCGATGGGCGCTCTGATGCAGGAGTGCCATCCTGTGTGTAGGGCGTGGTGTTTCCTGCATTTGTCTCTTCGTGGTTCCACCCCCAGCCTCCGTTGGATGCACTGCAGCATTTCCGTTCCTTCCCACCAGTGTCTCCTTGGGTGTCTACCAGGGTCAGGAAGAGCAGGAACTCCTGGCTGTCCTGGCTGCTGTCCGGCCCATGAGGAGGCGCTCCCTGCGTGGTGCTGGCACTGGGCCCACTTCCTGGGCACAGCCACCGTGTGGCCGCAGGCCGTCCCAGCCTCCAGGGCGGCCCCTCACCTGTAGGCCTCGGCGCCTTGGAGGGCGCTGTGGGGACCTGCAGGGTGGCCAGTAGGTGGGCAGTCCTCTGTGAGGGTCCCTCATTGGCAGGGAGAGAGCTGGGCTGGTTCAGGAAGGGCCCCTCGGGGGCACTGCGCAGCGGGCCCTCTGTCTTGCAGGGGCCCTAGCAGCCCCCATGGGCCCTCACCTGCTTCTCTCCATCCTGCTTCTGAGTCTGCGCAGATGGCCTGGGTTCGGATCAGGTCGTGGCGGTCACACTCCCCAGGGTTCAGAGCCCAGCTGCCCCGCGTTGGAGCTTTAACACCGGGGTGGATGGCTTCTGGCGGTCCTGAGGGGCCCCTCCTGAGACGAGAAAGGTGGGACTGTGCGAGGGGGAAGCACGCTGCCCTGGGGGTGGGGCTGGGGTGGCTGTGCTGGTGGGACTTCTGGGGGCTGGGCAGTTCAGCCGCCTGGGCCAGGGGACACGGCATGGCGGGGGGGGGGGGGCTGTCTGTGCACAGAGAGGCAGGGGTGGAGGGGTTTCTGTTGGAGGGTCGGGACAGGCCTTGGCTCCGGGCCCTGCGGGGAGCTAGGTGTCCCCGCCCTCCACCCTCGGGTGGCACAGATCCTCCGCTCCTGAAGCACGTGAGGGCCCAGGGACAGGGGGATGGAATTCAAGGGAAGGAAGTGGATTTTTGTTTGTTTTTTAAGGAAAGGTATTGTGTTTAACGTATCAGCCTAATTGGATGTCATTTAAAAATAAAGAACGGTGTTCTTTCTTTTTGTATCCCAGCATCCAGGTAGGCTTGGGGAGTGGAGGCCTGCCCCCCCCTGTTCATCCAGAGGGCGCCTCCCGGGCCTCCAGGAGCCTGGGCTCTGACCGCCCTTCATTGTCCTGCTCGCTCAGGGCCATGCTGCCTGAGGAGGGCCGAGGAGCTGCGGAGTGCTCCCTCTGGAACCTGGGTCCTCCTCCTTCCCTGTGGGAGCACCTGCTTGGCCGGAGTCTTACGGGGGTCACCCCCCCACCTCCCCGGCCTGGAAGGGGTCCAAGGGGAGCACTTGCCATTGAGGTGGGGTCTGCACCGGCCCTCCCTCCGCCTCAGAGGCACCTGGAGGGACAGCAGAAGTGACGGGCCTGGCTGCTAAGATTTCCTCGTTCGCACACGCTCATCCTAGCCTGTGCCCGCTCAGCCTCCAGGAGCTGGAGTCACCACCCACATGTGTGTGTGTGTGTGTGGGGGGCGGTTCCCTTGGAAACTGATGGCATCGGCTCAAGAGGGAAAGAGGCCAGAGGTGAAGGGGGAGAGGAGGCCCCAGGCCTTCCCACCACCCACCCCCTGCCTTGAGCGTCACCCCCCACCCCCCACCCAACCTGAGTGGGAAGCCAGTGGCTGGCGGGAAAGGGCAGGGGTTCTCGGACACGCTCCCTCTCCGCCGCCGCTCCATCTCAATAATGGGATGGTTATTGTGGACAATGACATTCTGTCCCCTGGGCAGCCGCAGAAGAAGCTGAGTGGACAAAAAAGGAGAAGAGGAGGAGGAAAAAAACGACGAAACCCCAGACTCGGCAGAATCTGTGTTTAGGAGTGCGCAGAGGAGAGGGCGAGATGCCTTCAGTCAATGCAGATAGCATCTGGGAGCCGGGAGGTATCCAGAGGAAAATATGAATCACGGATCTGCACAAAGCCTCCCTGACCAGCACCTGCCCCGGCCTGGGGCCGGCTCGGCCGAGGAGGTGCTGCCTGGCTCCGGTTCCCATGGCAGCGGCCGCCTGGCCGGAGTCTGGCTTTCAGCCCAGAGGGCACAGGAGGGTGAGCCTGGCCACCTCGTGGCACCTGTGAACGTGAGCTCTGGACGCTTGGCTTAATGAAGCGTCCCCCGCTGCCCTCTGGCCCCAGGATTTGGGCCTACCCTGAAGTCACACCACCTCAAGGCACTGGGCTGGGAGGATGCAAGGGGGAGCTGCAGGGACGGGGCCAGCGTGTCCGCCCAAGGACTCCCCTGGTGGAACTCCAAAGGAGGGAGAGGGAGGAGGGGAGAACTGGAGATGGGTCACCTCTGCCACTCCCCACCCCAGGCCGGGGCTGCTCTGGGCCCCACGTGCCAGGACAGGGCAGTGCAACCAGGCCACACGCCTGCGGGAGCCCGGAGGCAGCTTCTCCCCGTGTTTTCCTTGTCTGTGGAGGGGCGCAGGGGCTGTGCTGGGCATGGCGGCAAGAGGGGCCCAGGGCCCAGGGAGAGCAGCAGCACCTGCCCCCATATCTGTGTCTAAGAAAGCAGCAGGCAACCCTGAGGACAAGTGCCCGTCATGGCCTCTGGTTCTGGTGTTGCCCAAACCAGCAGGTCCTAAGCGTGCCCTGAGCACGGTGGCCTCATGCCTTGCTCACTGCCACCCGTGAAGCAGGTGCAGGCGGTGCAGAGGGGGTGCTGGCTCCTGCTCTCGGGGTGCTCAGGCCTTCCTCCCGGCCTGCGGGGCCCCCAGCTCATGCTGGCAGCCAGACCCTGCGTAGCCAGGGCGTTCTGGAGCTCAGGAGACACATTCAAAGCTGGGAAGGACCTGGAGGGGGAAGGACAGCCCCAGCGGGAGCTTCCTGCTCAGACCCCTCCGTTGTTGGGGGTTGTTGAGGTTGGGCCTTTTCTCCCTGTGGATGGAGGGTGCAGGGGAGGAGGGAGGAGGGAGCAGAGCTGCAGGAAGCGGGTCCCCAGGGTTCTGGGAACCAGCCACCTGAGCTGGAGGCAGACAGACCCGGGCCGCCTGGGGCAGGTGCGAGGCCTGGTGGCAGGGTCCTGGCTCCCAGAGCCTCTTTACCACTGGGATCTCTGGAAACGATGGTGAGCTGAGCAGGAAGACTCCCGAGGGGGGGTTCTCGCCTGCGCTCTGTGCAGGGACTCCCAGAGGGCTGGCCCTGGCAGGCTACTGGGCGAGGGCCCCTTTGCCCCAGGTGGGGAGGAGGCCAGCGGGGAGCCGTCCGAATAGTTCCAAAAACTTCCGGTCCCGGAGTGGGAAGTGGGTGTGTGTGTGTGTGTGTGTGTGTGTGCAGTCTGGAGGGAGGGACCGGAGCTTTCGGGAGCAGAGACTTAGAGAGGAGGGGAGAGGAAGGAGGATCTGAGAGGGCAGGCGGCTGAGCTGGGGGCGGGCAGCCCTCTTTTCCTCCCGCCAGAGGGTCCAGCACCTGCTGCCTCCATCTGCCCCCTCCCCCAGCACCCGGCACCGCAGGTGGGACCACAGAGACCATGGTGAAGCCACCGTCCACTGCTGGCCTGCAGCTCTGGCGCGTTTTCTGGCCTGTGAGCTCAGCTGGGGACACCAGGGCGGGAGGACGGAAGACTAAGGGAGAGGATGGGGAAATAAGGTGGTGCCGCTGCCTCTGCCCCTGGCCTGGCCTGCGTGGGGTGCAAAGCCTGATTCCTGCCGTGCGTGGCCAGAGGGAGGCAGCCAAGACAGGCCCGCGCTCACAGCACAGAAAGGACAGGCAGTGTGTACTGCCGTCTGTCCCGTGTGACCCTAGCCTCTGTCCAGCCCAGGAAGCCCCCCGCACCGTCACCTGTCCCTCTTCGAGGTGGCTGCCACGGGCCCCTGACTCATCCAGCCCCCTCCCCCGCATGCAGGCAGAGTCTTAGTGACAGTTTAGTCACAGGTTCTGGGCCTAGAGGCCACCCAGTGCCCACTGGGCTGGAAGGATGTAAGGTGGGAGCTGCAGGGATGGGGCCAGCGTGTCCTCCTAAGGCATCCCAATGGCCTTAGCTGGGCAGGGGTAGTCCTCTCCCACTCCCCCCTTCAGGTGGTGTGACTTCAGGGTAGGCCCAAATCCTCACCCCTGCAGAGGACCCCCTACAGTTTACCCAAAGGGTTTGCATTTGCTCAAAGAATCCCAGGGTCAGGGCCATTTTACCTAATAAAAGAAAAACATGCAAATTAGCCATCACTCTGCTATGCCCATAGCCAATCAGAGTGAGTATGCAAATTAAAAAGGATGGAGGTTAATTTGCATATACAGGCACAGAGCAGTGTGAAGCCTGCTATGAGGGGAAGGGTGTGGTGGTGGGAGCTAAGGAGTGGTGCTCCAAACAGAAGCGAGGACTGGCCGGTTCCCGGGTGGGCCGGGAGTGGATGTGCCGGCTCCCGGGGGCTGGGAGGGAAGCCAGGGGAAGGAAGGCCTATTTGTGCATGGATATCGTGCAACGGGCCTCTAGTACATTTAAGCATTTCAGTTACAAATTGCTTTGACGTGAAACTTCCTGCTTAGAGCTCCCTGCTATGCAAAGTGAGGGCCCCTCTGCTAATCCCGCTCCCCAGACTGCCCCCCAAAGGGTCACCTGCCAGATCCTGCCGGAGGCGCCCCCTGGAGGCCAGTGCAGGCCTGGGCTGTGCTGTGCTGGAGGAGGGCAGGGAGGGCCCTCTCCCCCTCCCAGGGCTGTGGGAGGAGACTCCGTGTGACCTGACTCCAGGGCCTCGGTGGGTTCCCAGCCTGGCACAGATCGGAGTTTAGCAAGAATGACACAGGCCATTGGGAGACGCTGGTTTTGGAGTGAGGGAGTCAGTGGGAAGTGCTCCCGGGAGACTTTCCAGAAACCCAACGCGGTGGAAGGCAGACTGGTCTGAAGGCCTTGGCGCCAGCCCATCCTCTCTCTCAGGCTCTTCCTCCCCCAGCATTCATTCTCCTCAGGCCCAGACCTCCCCTCCCCAGGAAGCCAAGTCTTCTTCCTCTTAGAGCACCGGCCGCTGCTAACCCATAAACCCAGGGCCTTGTCCCGGGTCCTGGGCCAGCCGGCCACAGCCTGCTCCAGGCTCCACAGGACCGAGGCCGCGTCCTCCATGCTGCATCTCCAGGCCCAGGCGGCCTGCTGGCATGGACGAGTGAGAGAGTGGACGGAGGGACAAGGAGAAGGGCTCTGTGGAGCATCCCACCTCCTGCCACACCCCAGGGCACAGGACTTCAGAGAATCACCAGGTGGGAGGTCACTTCGCAGGTGGGACAGGAGGCTGGGGCCCCGGGCAGAGCTGGGCTCCCTGCCGCTGGCCCGGCCCAACCAGCCAGCACGGTTCTCTCCCCAGCAGCCTCTTCTGGCTGCGTGTGCTCCTGCCCTGCTCCCAACCAGGTGGCATGAAACTCGAGACTGCTCCACCGACCGAAGCACCCCTTCCAAGATCTCTGCCAGAGTCTGGCCTCTCGGTTAAGCGGCCCCAGGTGGGGGCACAGGGCTGGCACCTGCTCCCTCCGGGCGCTGTCGCCGTGTCTCCCAGAGAGCAGAAGGGAGGCTGGCAGAGTGTGGAAGTCTCAGTTGCTAATTGTGATGCCTCACAGCTTGCTGAGCTAAAAATACTCCCTGATTTGTTGAGCAGGTTGAAAAATAGAAGCGCCTGCGTGTGTGTGAGCGTGTGCGCTGCCTCAGCGGGGTGCACCCTGTGCACAGCCTGGCCGGGCGGGGCTGCTGGCCGCTCCTCCCGCGTTGGGAAGATTCCAGGGGTCTCATGCAGGTTGGGCCTGAGGGCCCTTTATGTATTTATGTATTTTTGATTAATCCTCACCCAGGGATATTTTTTCCATTGATTTTTTTGAGAAAGAGTGGAAGAGAGGAGGAAGAAGGAGAGAGAGAAACGTTGATGCAAGAGAACACTTGGACTGATCAGGGCTGGGGAACGAACCTGCAACCTGTCTGTGCCCTTGACCGGGACTCAGACCGGGAATCAAACCCGTGACCCTTCCGTGTGAGGGCTGATCCTCTAACCCTGAGCACGCCGCCAGGGCCCTGAGGGCCATTTCTGTCTGGTGTCCAGGAAGCTGGGAGCCTCTGGAGCCTCTTGGCTCCTGGGATCATGCAGAATGCCCGGGAACGGACATTTCCGTGTGCACAGGTGCAGGCTTCTGCCCGATGCTCAGAGCCGGGCGGGCCAAGGACAGCGATGAGGGGAAGTGACAGTTCCGGGAAGGAGCAGGGCTGTGAGGCGGGCAGGCCTGGGCAGATGCGTGCCAGTGGGGGTCTGCGTGACCAGGGCAGAGGGGTCGTACTGGGCGAGAGGAGACGTGTGACGCTCAGCACACAGAGACGCCAGCTCCTGGACAAACAGACGACAGAAAGCTGGGCTCTGCTGCTGTGTTCCTCAGAGATGTCCCCGCTGAGGACGCAGGGTCCGGAAGGTCCTAAAATTCTGGCTGTGCGCTGGGCACTGGCCCCAGAGCTCCTCCTTTTCACGGGTGAGTGGAGGCCTGACACCGTCCCTGTCTGCTGAGCAGGAGACTGTCCCCTTCCCACTGTCATCCCACCCTCAGCTGGGCCGCGCTGGCTGTGCCTGAGCTGGCAGTTACCGTGGTGCCACCTTCCTGTGTTTCTCCGTCAGCCCATCGGGGCTGAGAGGCGTGCTCTGCAGACACCGGGTGCTGGGGTGAGTGCTCCTGTGCGCCCGCCTCTCTCCCCGCATGTGCCCCAGAGCAGGCTGGCAGGAGCAGGTAGCTGCCCTCAAGGCCTCGGAGAGTCCACTGGTCAGAGCCGTCACCCCTCCATGTGGCTCCTGGAGGATGAGGCCCCTGTCCCTCCTGGCCACCTGAGCCTCTTTCTGTCCTCTCCCCCTCCCTCCGTCCTGCTCCTGGGCAGGGCCCCTGGCCCCTGAGGGCTGGAACGCAGGCCTGTGGGAGCAGAGCCTGGCGTGGGCACCCCAGGGAGGTGGCAGGGCTGCCCCGAGCTGTGGGCACGACAGCTCGCCAGGGACCCTGCCATGCTGGGCGGGTTTCTGGAGTCACCATCATTTGTGGCCTCTCCCGGGGACCATGTGACTTCAGCTGTGGAGGCCATGGAGGTGTCAGGCCTCCCAGGACCTGGTGGGCCTTACGGTACAGAAGGCAGGAGAGCACCGGGGAGGGAGGGCACCCTTGCCCAGGGGCCAAGTCAAGTAAAGAGACGTTCAGGTGTAGCGATGAGTGCCGTTGGGTGTTCTCAGCAGTGTCTGACTGTGCTCTGACTGTGCTCTGACTGCGTGCTCTGACTGTGTGCTCTGACTGGGTGCTCTGACTGGGTGCTCTGACTGGGTGCTCTGACTGTGTGCTCTGACTGCGTGCTCTGACTGTGTGCTCTGACTGGGTGCTCTGTATGCTCTGACTGTGTGCTCTGACTGGGTGCTCTGACTGGGTGCTCTGACTGGGAGCTCTGACTACGTACTCTGACTGTGTGCTCTGACTGGGTGCTCTGACTGTGTGCTCTGTGTGCTCTGACTGCGTGCTCTGACTGTGTGCTCTGACTGCGTGCTCTGACTGTGTGCTCTGTGTGCTCTGACTGCGTGCTCTGACTGTGTGCTCTGACTGCGTGCTCTGACTTGGTGCTCTGACTGGGTACTCTGTGTGCTCTGACTGGGTGCTCTGACTGTGTGCTCTGACTGCGTGCTCTGACTGTGTGCTCTGACTGGGTGCTCTGACTGGGTGCTCTGTATGCTCTGACTGTGTGCTCTGACTGTGTGCTCTGACTGGGTGCTCTGACTGTGTGCTCTGACTGGGTGCTCTGACTGCGTGCTCTGACTGGGTGCTCTGACTGGGTACTCTGTATGCTCTGACTTTGTGCTCTGACTGCATGCTCACTGTCAGAGAAAAGCCGGGCTGGCCCATAAGGGCTCAGGCCTCTGCCACGGCTGCACTCCTGGGACCAGGGCTCCTGGGGTGAGGGAGTGGGGCTGTCTGTCGCTGAAGGCCATCTCAGGCACACCCCGAGTTTGTGAGTAGGACGGTGCCGCAGGTCGCTAAAGGTGTACACATGGGTGTGAGGGCTGCCCCTGCAGGATTCCTCCTCTCTCCGTTGCTGCCCGATGCAGAGGCCTGGGTCCCTCAAGGCCCAGCTTGTTGAGACCACATGAGAGAGCACTGTAGTAGGAGTGACCCTCCAATCTCAAGCTAAAGTCTCTTGAAGAGGCTGCAAAAGGGAATTTCATTCGTGATCCTCTGCAAACAACCCCTAAAGCTCTCTTTCCCCTCTCCCTGGGTCTCTCCCAGCATTGGGGCTGCCTGAGACCCCCTCTCCCTCTCTCAAAGGCTCAGAAGTCTCCAGACCCAGGCTGCCCTGCTGAGCTGCCCTCTTCTCCCGCTGGGCCCTCAGTCCGGGCGGCTTCCATGCTGTCCATGCTTTGGTGCAATGTGCTCCTTAGCAGGTGTGCACACATGTGCATTACACACGTGTGCATACGCTGTGTATGTGTGTGCATGCTGTGTTATGTATGTGTGCAAACTGCATACACTCATGCACCGTGTGCATGTGTGTGCTGTGCATGTATACACGCGGTGTATGTGTGTTTGCAGTGTGTGCGCTGTGTATGACGTACATGTATGCACACTGCATGTGTACATGCTGTGTTCTATGCATGTGTGTGCTGTGTATGTACTGTGTGTGTGTGCTCTGTGCATGCTGTGCATGTTCTGTGCATACTGTGTATGTTTGTGCACACTGTGTGTGTGCGTTGCATGTACACTGTGCATATGTGCTTTGTTTGAGTGTGTGCTGTGTGGGCAGTGTCTGTGTGCATGATGGAGGGCAGTTGCAAATGCTCAGCAGGTGAAGTTTTTGTCTGAGGCCCCACAGAGGCTCTGACCAGAGTTGTGTTGACTCGGAGCTCCAGACTGTCCCTGCTGCGGTGGCCTTGCCCCGTGTGGGACCGCAGGGTCTGTGTGAGTTAGAGGGGCAATGGTGCCCTCCCCTGGCACCTCCTGACCAGAGCGGCCTGCAGCCTCCACAGAGGAGTTGTCCACAGCACACGGGTCTCCGGTGGAGTGCGGGGCTCCAGTCCCCCCGGAGCCAGGGACGGCGCCGCAGAGCAGCTGAGGGTGCTGGGTGCCTGGGAGCCCGCCTTTGTTATTTCATCCCACACATGGCGAGTCTAAATGTCAGCAAACTGTATTCAAGCCTGTAACACATTCCGTCCCGGAGAGCACGGTGGGCCAGGCTCAGCCGGCGGGGGATGCGAAGGTCACTTTCAGCCCCGAGCATCCAGCAGTCCAGGGACTAACCCAGGGAGGCTTCCTGGAGGCAGTGACCCGGGACTGGACTTGGAAACCCTAAGATTTCCTCAGCCGAGTTCCTTCCCATGAGCTTCTGTTTCAACCTCTGAAGAATGCAGGGCGGCTCCAGGCGGTGGCTCTCGGCCTCACGGGTCTCAGTGCCGGGAGGCCGCGGGCCTGAGGGGGGCCTGCAGCATGTTGGCGAGCCCGAGCCCCACCCTGGAGGGAAGCCGCGGTGGGCACTCCCATCCTGCCTGGGCGGGGACTTGCCTGGCGCTCTGCCCTCCTGGCACAGGGTTTCCGGAGGATTCCAAGGCGCCTCCAGGTGTCTGGCCGGGAGGCTCAGTGGATGTGCTCGGGGAGGGATTTGGTTCTGTGTGTGCCCTCCAAGAGGCAGCAGCCTGCGGCCCTGTCATGGCAGTAGAATAATGGCGACTGCGGTTTGGTCTGCACGGAAGGGAAGCTGAGGCCAGAATGGCCCAGAGCTCATCCATTGGGCCCGAGAGCAGGCTGGGCGAGGGACAGGGGCAGCATGGGCAAGGTCAGCACGGAGGGCCTGGGAGCCCTGCCCGGGCGAGGGCGGGCACGGGGCTGCCTGGGAGGCTGGCACTGGGGCAGTGGCACCTGCTTGCTAGTGACCAGAGAGGGCGTAGCCTGACCATGGCACCACCACGGCAGGAAGGCCCAGCTCCTCACTCTGACCTCAGCCCACCTGTGTGTGTGTGTGTGTGAGTGTGTGTGTATATGTGTGAGTGTGTGTGTGTGTGTATGTGTGAGTGTGTGTGTGTATGTGTGTGTGAATGTGTGTGTAGTAGAGGTCAGGCCACACCCGCAGCACGAGGGAGGACTAGCTTTCAAGGCCTCGGGCTGGCAAATCCCCAGAGAGCCCCTTCCCGGTGCGGCTGCTGCCTCAGGCAGTGAGGCCAGGGCAGTCCTGAGAGCCCTGGGGCAGTGGCGGGAGGTGGGACCCCTGCTCCATCACATGCGGCCAGGCCACCGGGCAGCCCCAGCACGGGAGCGCCCAGTCCCCTGTCCGCTGCCCGGCGCCTACGTGTGACCGGCACGTCAAACCCAACGTGCCCAGAGCACGCTCCAGATCTTTCCTCAGCCCACGCCCTGCTTTCCCGGGCTGGGTGGTCGCTGGCCAGAGACCGTCTGCAGTGTCCGAAGGTGGCCCCTCCGCCTCCGCTGTGACTGGCAGCGACGTCGGACATCGGTTCCCGAGTTCCGCAAAGAAAAGCTTTCGGAGCCGGGAACTCAGATTCTAGGAGAGTTTATTTAGAAAGTCGTAGAGGTAGTAAAGGCCGTTGGAGCTTAGGAGGGAGAAAGGCGGAGGTAACACGCCGGAGGGAAGGGAGGGAGGAGGAGGGAGAGCCTGCTGGGTCCTTCCTCTGGAGGGTTTTAAAGGCTGGGCATTGCCCCAGCTGGTTTGGCTCAGTGGATAGAGCGTCGGCCTGTGAACTGAAGGGTCCCAGGTTCGATTCCAGTCAAGGACACATGCCCGGGTTGCAGGCTCGATCCCCAGTAGGGGGCATGCAGGAGGCAGCTGATCAATGATTCTCGTCATTGGTGTTTCTATCTTTCTCTATCTTTCTCCTTGAAATAAGTGAAAATATATTTTAAAAAAATAAAAATAATAAAAAAATCAAGGTTGGGCATTTAGGGCAGTTAGGGGAGGGTCTCAGTAGAACAGTCCCCAGCTCTAAGCAGATGAGCCAAAGTGAGACTGATTCCCCTGACTTGGTCCGTCCGTGGGTGTGGTCAGCCAGTGGCACTCATTGGATGTCTGCTCCGGCCTCTGAGCAGGTGGTCTAAGCTCTTACCCTCTGGCTGGGAGGGAAGGGAAAGTGCCCTAGCTTAGGGAAGACAGGATTTGGGGATTGACTAGTGGCTGAAAACTGGTGGGCTGATTAAGTATCTGTCTCAGTTTCCCTGTTCCACTTGCCCGGGCTTGCTAACCTGTCTCAGCACCCCCTGACCTGGGCAGTCTCTCCACAGCTGGTTTTCGGGCCCCTCATTTGCTGGGTCTCCACGTGGCAGCCAAAGTGACCTCCACCCTTAGTCGGGCCACTCCCGTGCTCAGCGCTCCCACTCCTCCTGCCTCATCAGAGAAACAGCATGCCGCACCCTGGCCCCGGGGTGTGCACGGTCCGGCTGGTCCCTCTTCAGACCATCCTCCCTGCTCACCCCTCTCCACACGCTGGCCTCAGGGCCTTGGCACCGGCGATCTCTATGCTTCGAACGTTCCTTCCTTAGCCCGGATAGCTGCACAGCGGACGCCAGCAGTGCGTGCCACGGCCCCTGCCTGAGGCAGCTGACCCGCCCCCACCTCGCGTGTCCAGTTCTCCTCCGGGCACAGGCGTGGCTCTTCTCTGCCAGGGGGCCCAATCCAGGGCCAGGCCGTGTGCCCGTCACTGGAGTGAGGCCCCGGACGCATGGAGCAGGTGCTGAAGACACCCGGCGGCTGCAGACCGTCCGCCTGAGCTGATGTCTGTGATTTTTAAAAAAAGGTTTAAAATTGATTCTTAGAGAGAGAGGAAGGGAGAGAGAAAGAATGAAACATCGGGGTGAGAGGGGAGCAGGCTGGCTGCCTCCTGCACCTGCCCCGACGGGGATGGAGCCCGCAGCCTCTCAGGGCACAGGATGACGCTCAGCAAATGGAGCCCCACCGGCCAGGGCTCCAGCTGATGTCCGAGGGCACCCCGCTCCCCGGGGCCGGGGCCCTGGAGGAGGGCCGCGATGCCTGAGGGCTGCTCCTCTCTCGCAGGAAGCGATGCCCCAGACGGCCATCCTCTGCCCCGGCGTGCTGGGGCCCGGCGGTAGCGGGCAGGCGCCGCCTGGCATGGGGGAGCGAGGAGGCGGGGCCGGCGGGGCCGGGGACCTCATCTTCCAGGACGGCCGCCTCGTCTCGGGGTCCCTGGAGGCCTTGATGGAGCACCTGGTCCCCACGGTGGACTATTACCCCGACGTGAGTGCCGGGGCCCGGGGGCGGGGGACCGGGCTGCAGGGGCAGCTGCTCCGGGACATGGGGGGAGTGTGAGGGGAGGGGAGTGGTGGGCTCGGGACAGGGGCTTCCCTGTGGCCTCCAGGAAGGTGGGAGATGGTGGTGCCAGCAGGCGACAGGCTCTGTGCAGGGCCCGGGGAGGAAGCGGAGTCTAAGGGGCAGCCAGTGCTGGGGAGTCCTGTGAGGACGGGGAGTCAGTGCCCCGGCCCTGAGCTGGGGAGTTTGCGCACGAACTGCCAGAGTCCAAAGCGAAGAGGGGACCGCCCTGCAAGACCGCCCGCCAGCACTCCGCCCCGCCAGTCCCCCACTGCAGGGCCAGTGCCCACCTGCCGCCAGCTCCGCCCTCTTCACCTCAACATGAGAGAGAGAGAGAGAGAAGGAATTCCCCTGTCATGTGGGGGTCCCCTCTGCCTCTGAGAGCCGTGGCCTGCCTGTCCCTTTGCGAGCCAAGTGTGCCGGCCCTTCCGGTCCCCCTTCGTCCCCAGGCAGAGCTGGGCTTCCTGGCCTTTGTGAGCCAGACGTAGCCTATGGAAGAGGGGAGAAGCCCGGCTGGTGTGGCTCAGTGGTTGAGCATCGACCTATGAACCAGGAGGTCAGGTTCAATTCCCGGTCAGGGCACATGCCCAGGGTGCTGGCTCGATCCCCAGTGGGGGGATTACCGGAGGCAGCCGATCAATGATTTTTCTCTCATCATTGATGTTTCTATATCTCCCCCCCTTTCCTCTCTGAAATCAAGAAAAGTCGATTTAAAAAGGGAAAGTGGGGAGGAGTTCCCCCACCCCCATGCCCTCCAGCTTTTAGCTGATGGTGCTGGAGACCACTG
>NC_140516.1:6335989-6565989 GCF_964339955.1 Pipistrellus hanaki
CTGCCTCCCGCCCGCCCGCCCGCCGCAGGTGGTGAAGAAGAAGCAGCGGACCCGCATGCTGGAGTTCTTCATCGACGTGGCCAGGGAGTGCTTCAACATCGGCAACTTCAACTCCATGATGGCCATCATCTGTGAGTGTCCGGCCGGCTGCCCCCGGCTCCCCCTGACCCGCCGCCCGCCCTGACCCTGCCTGCTCTCTCGGCAGCTGGCATGAACCTCAGCCCCGTGGCTCGGCTGAAGAAAACGTGGTCCAAAGTGAAGACGGCCAAGTTCGATGTCCTGGAGGTAGGCCCCCGCCCATCCTGGGAGGGCCTCGGCAGCGGGGCCTCCACCCCTCCACCCTTTGCTCAGGGCCGGGCTGCGGTGCGGGCGGGGGCGGGGCTGTCCGGCCTGCCCCGCCTGGCCACGCTGGGACCGGGTCGCCCTGCTGTCCTCTGCCCTGACTCAGTCAGACCCCGCATCGCCCAGAGCTGCTAAAGAGTTTGACAAACATGGGCCCCCGAACCCTACAGTGGCCCGAGACATGGGCCTTCTCCTGGCCCAGCTTTCCGGGGCACCAGACCCTCTGGATGGCCGGGGGCTGACAGGCGAGTTCATGCACAGCCTGGCCCACATGTATTTTATCACGGAGTCTGTTTTTTTTTTCTTCAAAAGTGGAGCTGGTGGGTGTTGGGGGTAAGCAGGGGGCAAAGGGGGGTTTGAAAGGAGGGAGAGAGCAGGCCAGCAGGGCAGGGGAGAGGCGTGTGGCTGTGCGGCTTCTCTGCAGCTCTCCCGTGAGGCCCAGGCCCAGACCCAGACGGCCCCCGCTCAGCTGGCACCTCTGGGCCCTCCTGGAAGGGAGGCCTTTCCTGGGTGACGGCCGAGCTGCCCAGAGGGGAGTGCCTTCCTCATCAGCGGACTCTGCTCTGCACCCTCCCCCCCTCTCTTCCCCCCCCCCCACTCCCTCCCATCTGCACACAGCACCACATGGATCCTTCCAGCAACTTCTGCAACTACCGCACGGCCCTGCAGGGGGCCACACAGAGGTCCCAGATGGCCAACAGCAGCCGAGAGAAGATCGTGATTCCCGTGTTCAACCTGTTCGTGAAGGACATCTACTTCCTGCACAAGATCCACACCAACCACCTGCCCAATGGGCACATCAACTTCAAGGTGAGTCAGCCCGCCGAGGTCCCGAGGGCGGGCGGCTGTCCCTGCACAGAGCCGGGCGGGCCTCCCGCAGGGCCACGCCCGGGGCAGGCAGGACCACTGTGCGGGAGGGCAGCAGGCACGGCCCTGAGGCAGGGCCTGTAGGACGGGAGCTCCAGGGTGGGTCACACTGTGTGACCTCGAGGTGTGAGGGCGCCCCGCCCTGCTGGGTGGATGACCTGGCTAGGGGGCCTGGAGCCACAGAAGCCTCCAGCGCCCGGGACACTGGTCCCAGCACTGAGCCCACAGGGAGAATCAGGACGGCTTAGGTGCGAGGGGCTGGAGCAGGAGGGAGGAGGCAGCAGAGCTCCAGAGGGAAGCAGAGGCCTGTCCGGCCCAGGGCAGGAGGGTGGGACAAAGGTGCAGGGGGAGCTGGGTGTCCAGCGCCACCTCACGCAGGTCAGGGCAGTGTGTGTGTCGGGGGTTATGGACGCCCACATGGCCCCAAAGAGTGACATCAGGACCTGCTCACATTGGTGGTGCTGGTCTGGTTGGCTCCCTGCCTCAGCTGGGGGTCAGGGATTGGGGTCCCGGGGCAGGGGGGGCACAGACCTGCCGCCAGCCTGATGGCCCAGCAGAGGACAGGATGGTGTGGGCTCTGGGCCGCCTGCCGGCTCTGACTGCCCGGGTGCTCCGGGGCCACGCGGTCGGCCGTGCGGAGCCGCCGCCTCTGTGCCGGGCCGGCGGGGAGCAGCACGTGGCCCTGATCCAGGTGACGGGGCGCCGCTGTCCTCTGCCCCTCCAGAAATTCTGGGAGATCTCCAGACAGATCCACGAGTTCATGACCTGGACACGGGTGGAGTGTCCCTTTGAGAAGGACAAGAAGATCCAGAACTACCTGCTCACGGCGCCCATCTACAGCGAGGAAGGTGAGGCGCCGCATGGCGGCCCCATGGCACCTGGCCCTGCTCCCTCATGGGGGCTGATCACTGTCCCCTCCCACTCAGGGGAAGTGCGTGAGGGGGCGCTGAGGGCAGAGGACAGAGGAAGGATGAGGACTGAGGAGACCAGGCTCTGGGGGCCACTTGAGAGCCAGGCGGGTTGGGGCGGGCGCTCAGAGCCAGGCACCAAGCAGAGCCCGAGCAGGGGGCTGGGAGCTTGGGGCCTCGCGGGACCCGGGGCCCCACACGGCGGAGATCTGTGGACGAGCCCCGCCGAGGCCCCTGCCCCGTGGCCCAGGAGCCCCTTCTCAGCCCGCTGCGCCCGGCCTGAGGGCTGGAGAGGGGACTGGGGACGGCGGGTGGGCTGACTGCATGCGGACATGCGTCTGAGGGCCCCCGTCTCTCAGCACTCTTCATCGCCTCCTTCGAGAGCGAGGGGCCCGAGAACCACATGGAGAAGGACAGCTGGAAGAGCCTGAGGTAGGAGAGCTGACGGGGCCGCCCCGGGAGGGGAGAGGACGGGACGGGAACACGGACCTGCCTTCCGAAAGGCAGCCGAGGGCCCCACACTCGGAGGAGGGGTCTGGCCAGCTGCCAGGGGCACGAGGCTGAGGACCTGGGTCTGAAGGAGCCGCCCCCTCCCCCAGTGGCCGGGCCGGAGTCCCCGGGGCGGGGCCGCCGGCCGCTGACCCGTGCCGTCCCCTCTAGGACCACTCTCCTCAACAGAGCCTGAGCGTGGGCGGCCTGCGACCGAGACGCACACGAGAACCGAGCTTTAACCTTGACCCGGGTGGACGTGGGGCGGCCTCACTGGCTGGGGCCTGTTTTGTATATAACTTTTATGGGAAAAACGGTAATTATTTCACGCATCGACCTTTGGCGCAACGTGTGTTTGTTTCTTTTAAACACCAGGGCAGCGCCCTGGTTCAGGGAGGGGCGGGGAAGGCGTGTCATGGGAGGCGGCGTCCATGATCACATCTTGGCCTGACGGAGCGTAGATTTTTATTTTCTACTTTCTGATTATATTCACCTTATGAGAAAATATTAAAAAAAACACACACAACCAAAACCCACGTGAGCCCTGCCTGCGTGGACGCCCTTCCAGCCAGTGTCTCGGATGTCAGGGCTGGTGCCTTAGAGGGTCCCAGAGGGTGGCCCGCTCTGCCCAGGCCACTGCGAGCCTCCAGGTCCCCACAGGCCCCGGGAGGCCAGGAGGTCTCACGCACACACTTCTGGAAGCAAACCTGAGCGCGGGCTTTCCAAAGTTTACATTTTCCTTTTCCGTTATCAGGGATTTCTGGGGCCGGGAGGGCGGCATACTTTTCTGTTGGAACATGTGTGGCCAAGCTTTCTTCAACTGCATTTTAGGAAAATAGAAAATCTAAAACCATGGCAGGCGAGGGGGTGGGATTGTCAGGCTCCTCGGTGCAGAGGGAACACGCACTGCCCAGCCCTGGGAGGCCCTTTCCACTCTCGGCCGCAGGGGTGGCCGCCCTGCCCCCCGCACTGCTTGGCCCGGGCGGCTTTCCTCTGTGCGGGGCGTGAGCTCCATGCCCGGCTCCCCGCACGCCTGGCTCAGCAGAGCCTCCGGCGGGAGCCTGCCAGCTGCTCCACGGCTCCCAGGCCACCGGGAGGCACCGGCTGGCCGCAGGAAGGGGTGGCTCTGTGGTCCCTGTGACCGGGTGGATCGGGAATATTCACACTGTATTGTCACAGTGTTTTTGCACTTTCCAGACGTCCTAGATAGTACCTATTGTATATTGATAGTACATATCGCTTTGTTTATGTATTTGAGATAAAGGCTTAAACCCGAGAGTATATATTTGGAATACGCGTTAGAGCATTTTCTGTCCGCGTGTCGTGGGGCCCGGTCCTGTGCTCACCTCACCTGTCTGTGCTGCCGCTTCACCCGCCCAGTTGGGTCCATCTCCTGACTGTGACGTGTCGGTGTTTTGAGATGAACTGTGAGCATCGAGCTGTACTGTGACACAGCATGTCAGCTGCTGGTGTGACTGGACATTCTTGCATCAATAAAAGGACATGTTGCTCCCTGCGTGTGCCTGTTCCCTGCAGCCGGGGCCCCGCGGCCTTTCCTACGGGAGCAGGCCACTCTCCTCCACACCGCATCCTGACCACGGGCTTCCCAGGTACAGAGTGCGGAACAGCTCCACAGGGGCCTGCTCCGCCCGGCGGTCCTCTGGTGAGACCCCCGGTGCCGGCAGCTGCTGTGCGACACGGCCATGGGAAGCCCGGGGAAGCCTGCTTACATGAGACGGTCAGGGAACCTCCCTGCAGGACCAGCCAAACACTCAGGGTCGCTCGCGGGCACTGTGGTCTCCTCCGGGCGGGGAAGCGGGCCCCTGGGCATCTCCCTGAGGCGCCGTCTGCAGAACGCAGTCCTAGACGGGGCTCTCTGTGTCGTCATGAGCTGCCTTCAAGAGCACCCATGGAGGCCTGCGGAACCGAAGGACAAGGAGGCCAGGAGGGAAGCCGAGCTCCCACCTGCCTTTCTCCGGCCTGTCCCACTGCCCCCCGCCCCATTCACAGGGCCCGGGCCCCTCAGGTTCACGGTCAGAGCTCACCACACCTGCCCGCTCCCGAGAGCTAACGGCCCATGTAAGTGTGTGCAGGGTCTGCCGTGCGCACCAGACTAGCGCTGCCCACCGGCCCCTGTGCTGACGTGGAATTCCTGGGTCTGTGTCCTGCTAGCAGCTGCGAGCGACACAGCAGCTGCGAGTGATGCAGCCGGGTGTTCGTCTCGGTAGCTGGTGGCCACTGTCCCGGACAGAGGCTCCTCCTTCCCGGGGCCCATGGTCAGCACGCAGTAGATGGCCAGGGCTTGTGGGGCGAACGAGAACACGGTGAGGATGTGAGTTTGGGGTAAAGGGCATCACGTTTTAGGTCGTTAAATCCAGTGGCATCCTGATTCCTTGATAAAGTGAATGTTGGGAGTTGGTACCCATCTCGTCTGGGAAGAGCAGCACATTCTGGGTCTGCGTCTGGGACGCGGAGCTTTGGCGGGGAGTGGACAGCGGCTGGCCTGGCTGGCTGGTGCTCCCCGTCCCCCACAGCCCGGGAACTGGTTCGGAATTAATGCTCAGGGCCCCACTGCACCCCTGGGCGTCCAGGCAGCGGGGGAGGGGGGCGCGGTTGTAGGAATTGGCTCCTGCTCACCCTCACGGCTCCCCTCCCAGGAACTCTCAGTCACAGCACGCTCAAACCGGCCGCACGCCTGCCCCGTGCTGTTCCCACACATCCGCGTGCTGGGAGCCTCCTTGTCTTCCCGGCGGGGCAGGCTCTGCTGCTCCACCCCTGTCCCCTCCCCGTTACCCGGCTGCCGCCTGCCTCCTGCACGCCCGTGGCTCCCGCGGTGGGAGCCCTGTGTGGAGAGGCCACCCTAGCTGCCGTTGCTAACAACGTCATGTGATGACCGAGTGTCACCCCTCACTTCACACACGTTCCAGGCACAGGTCTGCGTTACAGATCCTCGTCTAAGCTGAGGATCTCCACTAAGGCCAGGGAGACCCCTGTGACAAACAGATTATTTGTGAAATATCCACCGACTCCCCCTGTAAGTAAAACGGACGTCTGACTCCTTAGGGAGTGAGTCAGGCTGCGTGGAGGAAAATGTGTTTCAGTTCCCCCTGCCCAGCAGAGTGCCCGTGGACAAGCTTTTACATTTTCATGTTTTCTCACGATGACCATGGGATTACAGCTCCCCCTCTCACGGGGCTGCCGGAACGTTACACGGCGGAGAGTCCGCCCGGCTCCTGGGCAGCAGTGGCGGCGGCTGGGGCGGTGGCTGGGGCACCTCTGCTGGCACCAAAAGCCGCGCCTCCCGCAGAGAACAGGCGCTTCTGGGAAAAGCGGAGCGAAGGATTGCAAGTGCCCTTCCCAGAGAACGCCGGAGCCCGGCCAACACAAACACTCCGGAGCTCCGAAGAGGTCCTTGCTGTTAAATTTAACCCGAGTATCAACATTTGCACAAACTGGGGAGTTAAACTCCCGTCTACATGAAAACCCACTCCCCACTCACAGGGCGGTAACCTCAGATTATGCCAACGCCATTTCTGTCATAACTCCCCACAGGGAAGTCACGATACTGAGAGGACGGTGAAGAGCTGCCAACCTCCCCACAAAGATCCCCCCAACCTAACCAGGACCCTGGGGTACCGATCAGCAGCAGTGTGGGGAGGAAATGGCGCTGCCAAGGATGTGAGAGTCATGCAGCCGTCCGTGTCTGCCAGCGTGGGGGACTGAGTGCTGGCCTGTGGAAATCAACGGATGTTTTGCGAAATTTAAAAGGTCCAAGTGGAGGCAGGAATCCAGCGGGGTGGGGACACTCTGAAACCGGCTCTTACCCTGAGGATAGAGAGAGGGGGCCTGCTTCAGAGGGTCAGATAGGAGGCCCAGGCGTCCTCTGCATAAGAGTGAAGTTGAACTAAAATACTCCACCCCAACCCTACCAAAGTTAAAAAAAAAAAGGCCTGTTTTGAACCTCAGTATGAATGAAGAGGACAATTTTACCCCCAATAGTCTGTAACCACAAGTCAGGGAATTTTGCTACGTTTTGCAACACAAATCACACGGGTCAAAACACTTTAAGTTGAGAATGTGGTTAATGTGGCCCTGAAATGGCTCTGCCCCTAAGTGACGCAATGGATTCGAACATTCTGACCTGTATTCTAGTCTGAAACAGTGTCTCTCCTGAGCTGTGTCTAATCTGTTAAACCCACTCTTTGGATTTAAACATTAATTTTCATTTCTAGAAGAACAAACAAAAGTGTATTTTTAAAATAAGTATATTTTTTATTGATTTCAGAGAGTAAGAGAGAGGGAGTGAGAGAAACATCAATGACGAGAGAATCATCAATCAGCTGCCTCCTGCACATCCCACACTGGGGATTGGGCCCACAACCTAGGCACTTACCCCGACCTGGAATCAAACCGTGACCTCCTGGTTAATAGGTCGATGCTTAACCACTGAGCCACACCTGCCAGGCCAAATAGGAATTCTTTGGGAAGGGCACTTGCAATCCTTTGCTTCGCTTTTCCCAGAAGCGCCTGCTCTCTGCGGGAGGCGTGGCTTTCAGTGCCAGCAGAGGTGCCACTGCGAGCCCCCAGCTGCCACCACTGCTGCCCAGGAGCCAGGTGCATACTTTCTGCCGTGTAACCTTACAACAAACTGATCCATTTGGTCACGATCCTTAAGAAATTACAGAATGTAACACAGAGACAGACTGGGAAAAGGGAAATTGGTTGAGACAGAGTATACAAGTTCAACATATGTCATCAGGGTTACAGGAGAGGGAGAAGGAGGCAGAGACAATGGAATCATAACAGCTGAGAATCTTTCAGAATTGATAAAAGGCAACAATCTAAGGAGCCCAGAGAATCTCAAGCAGGGTCAGAAAAAAATTAATCTGCACACAGACATGTCACAGTGACCCAGAACAGAGATAAAAAGGAAAAAGGAGTTTGATTGCCTACAAAGGAGTATCATAGCTCACTTTACAACAGAAATAGTTGAAACCAGAAGACAATGAAGTAAACATCAGTGTGCTAAAACAAAGTTTTCTAAGCTAGAATTTTAATATCCTTCAAAAAACAGTTTGAAAATAAGATATATTTACAAAGGAAAATGAAGTTTGCTCTTAGCAGATCTTTACTAAAAAAAATTCTAAAGAATGAATTTGACCCCTACCGCATACTATACACAAAAATTATTTCCAGATGAATCATAGACCCAAATATGAAGGGCAATACAATAAAATTTCTAAAAGAAAATAAAAGTATTACTTTGGAGTAATGCAAGTTTTTTTTTTTTTATTTAATAAATTGACACCTAAATCACTAGCTATAAAAGAAAGAAAATTGATAATTTAAACATTGTTAAAATTAAGAACTTTTGATTATTAAGACTAGTGGCCCAGTGCACAAAAATTGTGCTCATTAAAAGGGAATTAGAGGAAATAATTTAATATTGCTATTTGCCCTTTCTCTATAATAGAAGTGTCAAGAGATGAAAGAAAGTCAGTAAAATGTATATTAAAACCTTCCTCCTGTCAGAGTCTGGGACACACTGCGGGACCTAGAGTCAAGTCCCTGCACACCCATGTGTGCCTCAAAATCGTGAGACCCAGACCTGGCCGGGGCGCCCCCCGTCCCCCCCACCAATTGGGTGAGACCCAGACCTGGCCGGCCCCACCCCCAGTCCAGTCCCTCCAGGCGGGGGATGCAGCCTCAGGTCCCTCGGCCTGGTGCCGGGGAGGGGGTTGAGTCCTGAGGTCTCCCGGCCCAGCGCTGGGGTAAGGGCGCACACGGCCTGAGGTCCTCTGTCAAGCCCATGCCCAGGTGGCAGTCAGGGAGTTCTGGAAAATATTCAAGAAAGAAGTAATTCTAGTTTTATGAAGATTTCAGGTATAGAATAAGAAGAGACACTTGAAACTTATTTCATAAGCTAGCATATTTTAATAGAAAAGGTGAACAGGGATGAGAAAGGAAGGTCTGAGGTGTTCTTACTTATGAACATAGATGAAAAACACCTGAAATACACACACTCATGCAAACATAAATACACAGATATGCACATGGTGGGTGCAAGTGTCTGTGTGTATGCAAATGGATCCGGCAATCTATATATATAAAAGCTTAAGCAAATGAATGACTGAATGACCGGTCAACTGGTTGCTATGATGCACACTGACCACCAGGGGGCAGACGCTCAATGCAGGAGCTGCCCCACACTGACCACCAGGGGGCAGACACTCAATGCAGGAGCTGCCCCCTGGTGGTCAGTGCGCTCCCACAGCCAACCTCCTGTGGTTCCTGCCCCTGGTGGCCAGCCAACCTCTCACAGCCCCTCCCTCTGGCCGGCTGGACCCCTGATCAGCCCCAATCACCAGCCAGACCCGTGCATAAATTCATGCACTGGGCCTCTAGTGTGTAATAAAGATAACACATCATGACCCCACAAATTCAAGGGTACTTCAGAAAACTGATGAAGTCATTTCACCAATTTAACGAATTAAAGATAGAAATCATGACCATCTTAATAAAGTATTTGACGAATGCACTCCTGCACGATAAAAACTCGCCAAGCAGTGATAGGAGGTAACTCTGCTAGCTTTATAAAAGGGTATTTACAAAACACCTCCCGTGAATATCATACTTAGTGATGAAACACAGCACGTTCCCTGGGGCTTTGGAAACATAAGCAGGACGTTCACTATTATCACTTCCAGTCAGCACTGCGTGACAAATCTTATTTAGCACAGTAAGACAAAAAAACAATATAAAAATTGAAGATAGAAACAAAAGGTTCACCACTCATAATCTATATAATAAAAGGCTAAAATTCAGATTGTCCCCTCCACCAGGAGTTCGACTGGCAGTTCAACCAGGAGTTCGACCAGGGGGCGGGGCCAGCTGGCCAACTACCCTCGGCCTCTCCCCCTGGCTGGCCCTGCCCCCGATCACCCTCACTCCCCCAATCCCCGATCAGGGGCAGGGCCAGCCCACCAACTGCCTGTGGCCCCTCCCCCCAGCTGGCCAGGCTCAATCAGCCCCAATTGGGGCAGGCCAGCAGACCCTACCTGTGCACGAATTTGTTCATCGGGCCTCTAGTATGATTATATAAGGCAAAAAATCCAAAGGAAACTATAAATACATTTTAGAACTAAGTGTTTTTGGCAAAGTTGCTGAACATAAAAATCAAATTTTTCTCTAGACACCAGCAATAAACAATAAACAAACATAAAAGATAGTTACTATGGCATCAAAAATGCAAAACATCTAGGAAAAATTAAAAAATAATACTTGTTTAAGTCCACTATATTAAAAGTATAAAACTTAATTGAAGACAACAAAGACCTAAACAGATGGTTCACATTCAAGGATTGGAAGACTCTGTAGCATAAAGATGTGAATTTTCCCCAGTGACCTTATAGATTCAATGAAATTTCAGTCAAATTAATAGAAGTCTTTGTGAAAATTAATAAGCTTATTCTAAAACTTATATGAAAGTACCAAGGCTTTGAATAGACAATCCTTAAGAACAGGGCAAGGTCCCAGACTTGCATTCGGTTACAGAAGTTAGACTGTGATGAAATGGCATGGCGATAGCCTAACGGAGCAGATGAGAGCCCAAATCAGACCTGTGAGTGTACAGCAGCGGATGGACAAGAGTGGTTTTGCAGGTCAGCAGGTAAAATGTGATGCTGGAAAGAAGTAAAATGCAATCATCACCTTACACAAATTCACAAAAATCTCTTCTACTTAGGTTAAATACCTAACTGGGAAAAGCAAAGCCACGTTTGAGGTATTCAGAAGATAATGTTTATTCACAAAGATATATGCATCCCTATATCCACTGCAGCACTGTTCACAGTGGATAAGATATGGAAACAGCCTAAGTGTCTTTGGATAGATGACCGGATGTGGTACATACATACGAGGGATACTACTCAGCTGTAAGAAAGGATGAAATACTGCCATTTATAACATCGTGGATGGATCTTAAGGATATTATGCTAAGTGAGTCAGTCAGAAAAAGCTATGAATCAAATGATTTCACTCATATATGGGATATAAATCTTAAACTCATAGACACAGACAACAGTATGGTGTTTACCAGAGGAAGAGGGGTGGGGGTGGGGGGCTTGAAAAGGGGGTGACTGAAGATAATTTGACTTTGGGTGGTGGGCACAATGCAATATACAGATCATGTTTCACAGAAGTATACACTGAAACCTATATAAATCAATGCTGGTCTAATAAAATGAATTAAAATGAAATAAAAGACATTTTGGTTCATATTTCTTCTGGGCTTAGATTAAGCAGCAGATGACAATCAGAGGGGTTTTGCATCTTTCCCATTCCCCCCAGGGGAGGTCTGAGTGAGGAATGAGGCAAGAGGCCTGGAGGATTGCCTGGGAAAGCTGAGTGGAGAACAATATAAACCCCCTAAAGTACATCATAAAGTCCAACTTCCGTGGTAAAAAAGGAGGAGGCAGCGGTGGTGGCAGCAGGAGGGGAGGGGAGAGGAAGGGGGAGGTGGAGGGGGAAGGAGCAGCAGAAGGAACATAGCTTTAAAACATCCTTCCCTTTGAGGGCAGACATCAATAATAAAAAGTAGGACACATAAAAGAAGAAGATTATTCACAGTAAAGTTCATTTTTATTCATCAAAAAGAACCATCAAGAATGGAAAAGGACAAACCACATCTTGGGAGAAGATGGTTGCAAACATGTAACCAACAAGAATTAACATCTGAATATGTGAAAAATTCCTATGAACTATTAAAAACGGACAAAAAGGCTGGAAATGCAAATTGTAATTCATGTCTAAACCCCCTAGGTTAGAAAAATTAATACGCCTAACAAAACTAAGCATTAGCAAGAGCGTGAACTCTCGCAGTGTGGCCACGTCATTGTACCTGGGAAAGTGAGCAGAATGTGCGCATAATGAATGACCCGGCATCCCCCCTCCTGGAGGAGTTCCCGCACACGGAAGAGACCTGTGAAATAGTATTTGTGAAAACGCTGCTGCCCTAGCTGGTTCGGCTCAGTGGATAGAGCGTCGGCCTGCAGACTGAAGGGTCCCAGGTTTGATTTTAGCACATGCCTGGGTTGCGGGCTCGATCCCCAGTAGGGGCGTGCAGGAGGCAGCTGATCAATAATTCTCATCATTGATGTTTCCCTCTCTCTCTCTCTCTCTCTCTCTCTCTCTCTCTCCCTCCCTCCCTCCCTCCCTCCCTCCCTCCTTCCCCCTTTCTCTCTGAAATCAATAAAAATATATATTAAAAAACAAAAAAGTTTGAGAGCAAAAGCAAGCAATGAAAAACTAGACAACTCAAGTATCTATAAATAGTGGAATTAACAGTGTAGTATACAGATATGCCACTTAATGACGGGACACATTTTGAGAAATGTATCATTAGGCAATTTCATCCTTGTGCGATTGTAGAACACACTTAGCAAACCTAGATGGTACAGCCTACTGCACACCCAGGCTCTACAGCTGTACAGCATGGTACTCTACTGAATCCCGGAGGCAATTATAACAGAACGGTAAGTATTTGTGTATCCAAACATATCTAAATATAGAAAAGGTAAAGATACAGTATGAAAGATAAAGTGGAACACTGTGTAGGGCCCTCACCATGAACGGAGCTGGCAGGCCTGGGCGCTGCTCTGGGGGTTCAGCGAGTGAGGGTGAGGGCCAAGGCCAGGCCATGACTGCACACTGCTGAGCCCTCACAAACCCTGTGCCCTTAGGCCACACTGCACCACGGGATCCCCTCAAGCACAAGAGAGAAAGGTGCAATCAAGAGAAGCAGTAAACGTGAGATGTGAGGCCAATACTGCACGTTTCACAGCCGACTCTATAAATGGGAGTGCATGCTAAAATAATGGTAACAAGTGCAGAGCGCATAAACTGGTAACATACTCATTTATATCAGGTATATGTACTGTACTCTATTGTATGACTGGCAGCACAGGCTTGCTTCCACCAGTATCACCACAAACATGTGACTACTTCATTGTGCTACAACTTCTCTCTCCAGAACTACAATATAAACTCCATTATTCTTGTTCACTGTTGCACTCTGTGTCTAGAACGGTGCTAATTAAGCATGTAATGGGATTTCAAGAAACATTTGGGAACAGTTGGTTTAGAGGAATTATCTTTAAAATATATTTTATTGATTTTTTTTACAGAGAGGAATTGAGAAGGATAGAGTTAGAAATATCAGTGAGAAACATTGATCAACTGCCTCCTGCATGCCCCCTACTGGGGATGTGCCCGCAACCAAGATATATGCCCCTGACCAGAATTGAACCTGGGACCCTCCAGTCTGCAGGCCTACGCTCCATCCACTGAGCCAAACTGGTTAGGGTGGGAACAGTTGGTTTAAAACACAATGGTGTTCTCCATTAAATCCTATGGGACCACAGACATATATAAGGGCTTGTTACTGACCAATTATGACTGTATTCATACAGTGGCATACTAGTCAGTAATGAAAATTTTGAAATTAACATTTTGAAGTGAATCTCAAAAGCATAATATTGAAAGTTAAAGATAGATAATGAAATAATCTATACTAATAAAAGGGCAATATGCTAATTAGGCCGGGAGATCTTCTGGATGTCCTTCCGGACAAAGGCATGATGGCGGGGTGAAGGCAGAGCAGGTTAGGGGCAATCAGGCTGGTGGGGGTGGCAGTTGAGGGTGAGCAGGCCGGCAGAGGGGGGCAATTGGGGGCAAGCAGGCCGGCAGGGTGGGATGTTTGGGGGTGATCAGGCCAGCAGGTGTGTGTGTGGGGGGGAAGTTAGGGGTGATCAGGCTGGAAGGGAGGAGCAGTTGGGCGTGATCAGGCAGGCAGGCAGGTGAGCGGTTAGGAGCCAGTGGTCCTGGATTGCGAGAGGGATGTCCAATTGCTGGTTTAGGCCTGGTCCCACAGGGACATCCCCAGAGGGGTCCTGGGCTGTGAGAGAGTGCAGGTCGGGCTGAGGGGACCCCCCACGCCCGAGGCCTGTAGTATGTATATAAATTCAAAAACAGGCAAAAAGGCCCTGGCAGGGTGGCTCAGTTGGCTGGAGCATTGTCCTTTTAGCAAAGGGGCTGTGGTTTGATTCCTGGTGGGAGTACATACCTACATTGTGAGTTCAATCCCCAATTGGGGTACATATGGAGACAACCTGTTAATGTTTCTTCCTCACATTGATGTTTCTCTCTCACACTGCTGTTTTCCTCTCTCTCCATCACTCTCTAAAATCAGCACACATGTCCTCAGGTGAGGATTTGCGAAGCTAAACAGGCAAAACTAAGCAGCTCATTGGGTAGAGATACATACACAGTTGGGAAAACTAAGAAGAAAAACAAGTGGCCCTGGCCGGTGGTTAGAGTATCAGCTCACACACCCAAGGGGTCACGTGTTCAATTCCTTATCAAGGGCACACACCTGGGTTGTAGGTTCAATACCTGGCCCACTGGCCCAGGTTGGAGTGTGTGTGGGAGGCAACCAACTTATGTGTCTCTCTCACATCGATGCTTATCTTGTCTCTCCCTTCCCTTCCACTCTTTAAAAATCAATTTAAAAAATACCCTTTGTTGAAGATTAACAAAAAAAAAAAAAGAGAAGAAAAATTACCACAAAAATCAGGAAGTGACGAGAAGGGCACACAGAAGACCTTTCACTGGTAATGTTCTATACCCTTTAAGTTCATAATTACATGCTTTACACATTTCTAAACTTACGATATTTCACAACAAAAAAAATTTATCACATTTTCATTTAATTTTTGATAAAAAATACTTTATTGGTACCGTTTAATGTCAAAAACATAGTACTGTTTTCATTGTTTAGCTTCCATCTTTAAATTAAAGGCTAGTTATAAAAAAAACAAGATAAAATAATTTGCTTATATCAAGAAACAAGTTGAAACTTACCTTTGCAAATAATTAGTTTCCCTCACTTTTCACTGGTCTTCATAATAAATACTTGTATAAAAAGGAGACAACAGCCTGTATAATTTTGCACAGGACATTTTATATATCTTCAAAAATAAAACGAGCCTAAGTGCTATCCCAACTTAAAACATATGAATAATTAGTAAGAGTTATTGTAAAATTGAATTCTTGTAGCACCAAGAAATTTAGAATTTATAATATTTCAGATGGTATGATTTACTGAGCCAAAAGAGAAATGATTTTTCTTCTGTGATTTTCAGAGGTTTATATACAAATGGAAAGAATACAGCACAGGTCCCTTTTTAAAAACCAAAGATTCAAAAATCTATGCACGCCTTTCACCATATCTCCAATTTCTGGATCTAGCAATTGACCCTATGGTAAAAGATCCATGTGTGATAAATAACATAGTATAGTCCTATCTGAATATAATTTCTTATTCATCTGTCTCATTAATATAATTTATACCTCAAAACATCATTCTATCTGCAAGTAATACATATCTCTTAAAAAATTCTATAATTCAGATTTTATACTGCTTCCCCTTTTCTCAAATCAGTGTGATCTTATGGCATACCTCATTGTTTTTTTTCTCTCTTCATGAAACTCTCAAAGTATTATAATAATGCAAATGCATATGCAGCATATATTACCTTGTTAGGACAAAAGGACAGTAAATACATATAAACCCATGCTAAATGAGACCAGACAAAAACACACAGCACCATGCTATGCTCATCTATTCTGAACCACCCACCCTGATAGTGCCCAGGCTCATGTACATGATGCTCCCAGACACACTAGTGTCCTGCACTCCAACACAGTAAGTGTCTGTCAAGACGTTTCCATGTGGATTTCAGTTTGTTCAAAATAGTGTACAGCAACTTGATTTCTAATCCCAAAAATGATGACAAAGTTATAACACTTCATGTTTTAATCAAGTCATGGGTTCTCATCTAAGTATTTCCCACTAATAACCATTTGTTTAAAAACATTGAGGGGACTAAGCAAAATGAAGTTAAGGAGTTTTTACTTCTGTCTCCTCCTGATTGGGGATTTCAGCTGTGTCATATAACTGACCTCTGCTTCACTGAAAAAGGATTCTTCAAGCAAACTGACCAAAGATCTCCTTTTAAAAACCACAGCCCTGGCTGGGTGGCCCAGTTGGTTGGAACAATGTCCCCTATACCAACCAACCAAAGGTTGCGGGTTTGATTCCTGGTTGGGGCACATACCTAGGTTGCAGGTTCAATCCCCAGTCAGGGTGCATATGGGAGACAACTGATTGATGTTTCCCTCTCTCTCTCTCTCTCTCTCTCTCTCTCTCTCTCTCTCTGTCTCTTTCTCTCTCTCCTCTTTCTTTTCTTCAATAAAAAAATAAAAATATAAACCAAGCAAGTTGACTCAGTGGTCAAGGAAGGACCCTTGTCCAGACACTCTATCCTTAACTCCACCTCTGCGGGAACGGGATCTCCTTACTGACCATTTCAAAACACATTCCATCACTTAGCCCAGATGCAACCAGAAACCTCAGCGCATGGATGCAGGGTACAAACTAACTCAAAACTACTTTGGGACCAAACAGCAAATTTTGATTTATCAATGATTCCATAGTGCAATAATCTCACAAAACAGGCTTTGCATTCAAACAGTTGCTTTTCCTTCTCATATGAAGTTATACTGCTAAGGTAATGTCAGAAAGAGCACAGAAGATAAGCATGTATTCTTTGAAAGAGGCACTGCGTCTGGCACTGGAATTAAGGCTCAATAAATAGTGCTGGTTTGTGGTTCGGACTAACGTGTCAGTGGTTACGTTAACCAGCAGCTTCGCTGTTTGTCCTGTATGCCTGCTTGCGAAGATGTGTCTCTATCTCTTCCCGGAAGACCAGCATGCCCATGTGCGAGTGAGAGGCTTCGTTCATGGCTTTGGACTGGATGCACATGCGGTACTGCTCGGGGGTGAGCTCGTCGGCACAGTGTTTCTCATGCCACAGGTGGAAGAGCCCCGGGACCGGGGTCCGAACCACCATCAGGTCACCATGTAAGTACTTTCGATAAAGATGAACATCTTCTCCACCCCAACCTTTAACTTCCATGTCAAATCCACCTGTAGGATCAAAATTAACACTCTCAGTAACTGCCTGGCAGCAGAACAGTTCAACTAAAGAAGTCCCGTTACCAGGTGACATCTAGGTGCTCAAGGACTGTTTTTAAGAGTGTCGAAATCAAATTAAATACATATTTGAGATTGCTTTGTAAACTTCAAAGATCTATAGAAAATCTTTAGAAAGTCAAGTAAAGAAGAAGGAAATATATATCACTCATAACCTCACCACCTTTAGTATTTTATCACATTTTCTTTCTATCCTTTGAAATGCAAAATTTTCTGGGTTACATAACACTTACCAGAGGTGAAAATAGAAGAAATGGCTAAGCTGGAGATAGAAGTACACAAATGATTTAAAGCCACAAGGAATGGATGAAATGACTGATTGGTTTACAAGGAAAGCAGAGCCCAGGTCTAAATAGAATTGCCAACATCTAGAGGTTAAATAGGCAGAGAAAGATAAGAGACTAAGAAATGGCCCCAGAGGAGGGAGAAAATATCACAGTGGTGAGTGAAGAGTGTCTTGAGGAAGAAATGGTGAAGTATATGCAGCTGCTCAGTTAAGAACATAAAATGAACCATAAATATCACTTATACCCTCACACAGACCATTCTGATGGAGTAATGGGGCAGAGGGCTAACTAGAGGGGGCACAGGAAATGGCAGTTAAAGTGAGACTAGTCTGAACTAAACAAAAAACTTTTTTAAGAAGCACGAAGAGTATTTCTTCAAATAGATTCTCAATGCCTCTGGCTCCTCTCCTGGTACCTCTATGATGTTACACTTCAGGTTGTTCCAAAGGTCCCTTAAACTATCCTAATTTAATTTTTTTTTCTTTTTGCTACTATGATTGGGTGTTTTCTGTTACCTTGTCTTCCATATCATTAATTCAATCCTCTGCTTCATTTAACCTATTGTTTATTCCTTCTAGT
The DNA here is from genome assembly GCF_964339955.1 of Pipistrellus hanaki. Taxonomy (NCBI): domain Eukaryota; kingdom Metazoa; phylum Chordata; class Mammalia; order Chiroptera; family Vespertilionidae; genus Pipistrellus; species Pipistrellus hanaki. The sequence goes on from NC_140516.1 coordinate 6,353,575, forward strand.
GTATTCTTTTTTTAAAAAAAATACTTTTTAATTTATTTTTTATTGATTTCAGAGAGGAAGGGAGAGGGAGAGAAAGAAACATCAACAATGAGAGAGAATCATTGAATGGCTGCCTCCTGCAAGCTCCCCACTGGGGATTGAGCCCACAACCTGGGCATGTGTCCCTGACTGGAATCAAACCCAGGATCTTTTAGTTCACAGGCCAATGCTCTATCCACTGGGCCAAACCAGCTAGGGCTCTAGTGTATCCTTCATTTCAGATATTGTATTCTACTTTCTGACCAGTTCTTTTTATGGTTCTTTCATTTGGGGCAGGCCATCTGTCTCCTCATCTTGCTGCCTCTTTGTATTTGTTCCTGTGTGGTGCTGACCACACACACAGCAGCATTTGATTCAGTAAGTTCTGGAGCCTGTTGAGATCTCCCTTTGGATGTGCCACTTCTGAAGCTAGCTGGTCCTGCTCTGATATTGTGTGAAGCTCTCAACTGGGTGTGTTGGTTCTGGGGACTCCTGGGAGGGAGTCCGGTGCAGATCAGTAGCAGAGGCTGATTGTGACTGGCCCTGGGCAACCTGTTTGAAGTTACAAAGTGATCTGCTTTGTGGCTGCCTCCGCATGAGAACCAAACTGCACCCCAAGGATAGCTTCCACCAGCATGAAGCCTGAGGGCAGGTCAGTACAAGGCCAATGCATCTGCCTCTGCCTGCTCCCCTGTTGGTTGCCCGTTAGGCGAGTTTCCGGAGGAGCCTCTGGTGGTACTTGCTTGTGTGGGCTAGGTTTTCAGTGAGTCACCAGGCGGGGCGAGTGTGTCCACCAGCTCAATACAGGTTCAACCTTCATGTCAGTGCTGAGTCTGTGGCCACTCAGCAAAAGTCCCAGAGTACAACAAGAGTACTACAACTAGTCAGTGCCGGCAGAGCTTTGTGATAGGGTGGGGTGTCAGGGAGTCAGAGGATGAGGCCAGCAGAGTTTATGATGCCCAAAGAGACCAAGATTTGGCTGTGTGAAGGGAGGGCTCTGCAATGGTCAGATGTGTGAGGGAGAAATGGCCCTGGTCTAGAGTCACACAACTCAGCATGTGCAAGATTCTGCCTGGACCTCCCAGAGTTGAAGATCGGCAGTGCAGGACCACCAAAAATCCAAAGGGTGGGGCTGGTGGATCTCCCCTTAGTGGGAGGTGCTAGTCACGCCATCAGGATGGTGGGAAAATGGCCTTTGCCCACACAACTCAGTCACTGACATGCTCTGAGTCTGCCCAGACATATACACCTAGGACCAGCAGCCAATTCCTCTGCAGGGTATGAGCTGGTGGGACTATTGCATTCTCCCAGGCTGATGTCATATAGAAAGGTGAACTCCACATAAGAAAGATGGCATCTGCAGTGTGTGAAAGGAACTAAGCACAGGGACCCTGGCAGCTGTCCCTGCAGCTCTCTCTCTGGAGCCACAAAACCCAGTCTATCCTCACAGAATTCTCATCAGCTCTGCCTTCCTTCTGCCAGAGCCCAGGGTTAGTGGCAGAGAATGAGATCTTGTGTGATGACCTTTTAAGAGGGTGCCTGGGTCTCTAGCAGACTTCCGTCTTGCACCAGTGGTCAGAATCCCTGCTGATTCTCACAGCCAGAGGTTATGTGGGTGCTTCTTCCACATAACATGTGGTGGTCTGGGGAACCAGTGTGGGGTTGAAACAAACTCCTAAGAGAGAACCTTTGCAGCTGAGCTACCCCTCAGGAATCTCAGCCACCACCAGTGGAAGTGGCTGCCAGCCCTTTTTGTGCCTCTGCCCCACCTGCCAGTCTCTACGTGGCTTCTGTAAACCTGTGAGCATTAGCATTCTGTTCAGCCAGTCTTCAGTTGGTTATTCAGGTTGACTGTTCCATATTTTTATTGTAATTCCAGTTTGGTATTGGGAAGAGGTAAGTGTAACTTCCACTTAGGCCTCGGACTTGTTCTTTTTTTATGATTTCTGTCCCTTTGTGTAAGGTCTTACTTGTTTATCTATTCTTCCCCTAAGTTCTTGAGCATCCTTATAGTGTTTTCACCTCTATATCTGGTAGACTACATTTTAGGTAGATCTGCTACATCTCCAAGTCTTGGCAGGTTGGCCTTAAGTGTAGTAGGTTTCTTGTGGGGCCCAGTGGCACTGTCTTCCTAGTCACCTGAGCCAGGTGCTCCGGGGCTGTCCTTTGTGTGGGTTGTGTGTTCTCATGCATTGTAGTTAAGTCTTGATTGCTGTTGGCATTTCAGTAGGTAGAACTGACTCTCTAGCTAACTGGCTGTGAGGATTGGCTGTGATTACAGATAGGCTGTTGAGTGTCAGTTGACCCCTCAAAATGGGATTTGCTGTAGTGTGACTGATTTCTTTGGAGCCCACCCTTTGGTGTGTCTTTTTGGAGCTAATTGGTTGGTGCTCTAGTGTGGTCTCCACACAAGAAAGAGGGCATTTGGCTCTGTTGGTCCTGGGACCTCTTGGGAGGGCTCCAGTGCAGGCCCAGGTCAACCTACCTGAGGCCAGTTGGTAGGAGGTACAAAGTGATCAGTCCTTGGTAGCTGCCTGTTCTGCACTTGGAGGTACCTGTTGTGGTTATGCCGTGAATCAAGGCAGGCTGCTTTTAGTGCCAGGCTGAGGTCACTTATCAAGAAGTACAGGGCATGCTCCAGCCAACTGATGCTTGTTTGGGATATGAGGACTTTTCAGAGATTTAAGGGAATTCACAGCATGGGTTGCAGCCCATTGCTTGTGAGGAACAGTTCCTGAAAGATGTTGTGCACATGTTGGGTGGGGCAGGTCTCAGGGCATCAGCAGTGTGGTGAGAATTGTGTTATCTAGTTTCACGGAAGTCTCAGATTTGTCATCTGCAGGCTGGGTGGGGGAAAGGCTCAACAAAGGAAAATGGTGCCTGCCAGCACTTGTCTTGGACAGACCTGCCCCTTCAATGCTCACCCCAAAGCCTGATAATTCAGTTCCTTCCTGTTTGTCGTTGGTGTTTCTTAAGCTGCTGCCCCTAGCACTGGTGGTCTGGGCTGCAGAGTCTGGTGTGGGGCTAGGATCAGGGGAGACCTCTATGGACAAAATGTCCCTCCTAATTCACATGACAATGTGAACTAGCCTGTCATACAACACTGTCCAGGTAACAGTCCCGACATGGCTTCTCTTTATTTCCTTATATCTATATAGGAGTTCCGTTTACCTAGTCTTCAGGTGGTTCTCAAGGGTGATTGTTCTGTAATTTAGTTGTAGTTTTGATGTAATTGTGGGAGCAGGCAAAAAGTGTTCACTTATTTTGCTATAATAACTGGAAGTCTTACCCAGCTTTCTGAAACTATCGCTGACACTGTTTTCTGCTGATTAAGAATGGAGTCGGGGTGGGGCAGAGAGCTTCAATCAAATTCTTCATGGTCATTTCTGGCTTAGAGAACTAAGCTAGTAAATCCTAGTCCCCATTCCAACTTCAACCAGGGTCAGAGAGAGCAGCTGTTTTTTCATTTGTTTTAGATACTAGGATTTTGCATAACAGTTCAATAGACAATTAAAGGGGGTTTCATTTCTCAATAAAAAATACAAAAGCCCTTGGACTAGATAACTCAACATTACTTTCTGCTGCAACAATCCATGATTACAACAGATCTTTTGTTAGAGAACTCAAATCAACTGCAAACATCGTAACAAGTCACAGATATCAAAACTAGTGTTTTAAAGAAACAATAATATATTACACTTTTATTTTATCTTTATAACCTCATTTTTGCTATTTAAAGATAATAATTATAAACTCATGTTGCCTTTCCTATATCCAGACTCCTCTTTTCAGCTATTCTTAGACATTTATAATTTAATAGAAAAATACTCAAATCTGAAACTTTTTAGAAATTGCCTAAGGTAGTACTATAAATTCATAAAGTCCTATCCTTAAATGTCAGGTATACTTACCAATGGTCAGGAAATCTGATCGGAACTGACAAGTCATTCCAAAGCCAAAATCTCGCCAAAAGCCAGAATCCTTTTTGTGAACCTTATGTAGAGAAAGATAAATAAAATTAGTCCCTTAAGGACTAGGAAAAGTTTTAATCAACAATTAGAAATTAATGCTTTCCAAATAATTTTCTAGTCATTTATATGACTGATAATGAAAACATGTATTTATATTATTAAATCCTTATAAAACCAAAAAATATAGAGTGGGGGAAAAATAGGTTTACAGTTGTTTATATGGAAAATAATATAATGACTAATAATACAATAAACTCTGTGTTTTGCACACTCACAACTATAAACCTACTCTCCCCACACCTCGTATAAGTATTCCCCATAAGCAAGGATCTGGCCGTTTTCAACATTTGAATTCAAGCCCTGTACAAGATGCAAGCCGAGGTTACTAATAATCAAACTGTGGTGCCTGACCTCAAGGGCCTCATTCAATCCAGGAGCACAACAGATGCACACACTGTAATCCACTGTGATCAGTTCTACAGAGTGGGCCTGATTTGGTGCCTACCCAGCATCCATTCCCCTATTCCCTTCCTGATTATATAGAGTTTGGGTCCCATGCAACCGTAAGTTTCAACTAAACTACTTCCACCTCTACCTTCAGACGGGGCAATGAGGACTCTATACCAATATGACAGTCTCACCCCACTTGCTGTAGGAATTGGTTCATAACTGGACATTAGAAAAAAGGGGAGTGTTGAGAACTTTAGAAACGAAGCCTCCTTGTCCTTTTGAGAAAGCTACTAGAAAAGACACTTGCACTTTTTTGGATGGTGTAGGGAAGTCAGCAAATTTCAGCCTCCAGGCTGAGTCTGGCCTGCCACCGGGTTTTGTAAATACTTTTACTGGAATACAGTCATACTCATTTGTTTACAAATTTCCTATGTGCTTTCATGGTACAATGGTAGAGTTGAATAATTGCAACAGAGACTGTATAGCCTGTAAACCCCCAAGTATTTTCTATGTGGCTTTATACAGAGTAAGTTTGCCAATCCCAGGTGTAGGGTATAGCAACATTTGGAACTGCTACAGTCCTTTTACAGCATGAGGGAAACCAGCTTTGAAATAAAGCTATCACTTCTGAAGCCCAAGCAAAGAAAGAAACTCAGGGCTTTGATGATACTGAGGCCCCAGAATCAAATAAAAGTTGAAGCCTGATAAACCTCTTTTATTTTACTCATACTCCACTGCACATGCACTGTGTTTAATCTGTGGACATAGTTCTGGGAGCTGGGACACAGCAGTGAATAAGAGGTGTCAAAGTCCCTGCCTCTTTCATGTTACTGGTTTTCCCCAAGTGTCTGGCTGATCTTAGTTAAGTGCTACTCACTTTTGTTACAAAAATCATTGTTCAAAACCCATGGCTGTTAGCTATGATTACAGGGGCCTTTCTCCAATAACAGTGGAAGGGGGTTGAACATGGACTAAAGTACAACGTATCAACAGTAGCTCATCTTCGCATTCTGAGGCTCCCTATCCTCCCTACAACTCGATATTCTCAGTATCCTGCCCCAACTTTCTGGCTCCAAGGACTATACACACTGCCTCATTCTGCAGGCCAATCTCTGAGATGACTGCCGATTAGCACCCCCCTGGAGAAAGCAGCAAGCATACATATTCCAGCATGTCCTCCTGAACATGTCCTAGATTGTTCTCTCCTCCACGAATCCTATATCAACTGCCATTTTACAGAAATGTCTCAAACTTTACACTATTAATGTAATTCTCTAATTCTCCAATACAAATATGCTTTCTTCTTCTTTTTAAAAAAATATATTTTATTGCTTTTTTACAGAGAGGAAGAGAGAGGGATAGAGAGTTAGGAACAACGATGAGAGAGAATCATCGATCAGCTGCCTCTTGCACACCCACTACTGGGGATGTGCCCACAACCAAGGTACATGCCCTTGACCGGAATCGAACCTGGGACCCTATCCACTGAGCCAAACCAATTAGGGCATAACTACAGCTTTTTATTGAAATTTTGTTAACTACTTGTGGAACAAATATAAAGGAACCTAGAAAGGATCTTTGGGGCCTTTCATAATACAGCAATAGTCTTACCAGCTGTTGCTCCACAGGAGGGGGCGCATTCTGATTGGCATAAACAATGGCAGGGTTGTAAAGACTGAACACCACAGGGTAAAACACCTTCTTACCTATAAATTAAAATGTACATTTATATCACACAAAGAAGTCATAAAATGAAGGACTGATCTATATTAATATAATATCTACTAATATTTTGTTAAGTTTTTCTTTGATCCCATATGGCAATTTTATTATATCAATATTGTATTTTATTAATATTCAGGCTACTGAACATCCTACTGATTTGATAAACATGATGATGATTTTATAACATATCAGTAGTCCCAAGGCTATGGAACTATAACCTTGAAAAACAACAGAGGAAATAAAACACACTAAAGGGTGCTCCACACATTTATTCCCTTGACTTTGGACAGATACACAAAGGTATTCTCTCAGCTATTCATTAGGTGAGCCATTTATTACTCATTATTTCATCTAATTAGCAGGAATATACAGGTTAACTTTGGCAGTCACCAAGAAACTTACGTTGAATTCACCCTTCAAAATTAATCATAGAAACAGTTAGTAAATCCAAAGAATACTGTACAGAGAATGGATACTGTATAGAAAATAATGAAAACACAGAACTACAGATATATTTGAACAAGATTTGGAAAAGTTGGAAAGGTAAGAATAAAAAATACCTGATGTAATAGCCCCTGCAGAAACTCTTGTCCTTATCATTCAGCTTGAGAGCACTGAAGGAACCTTAAAAGCTAACTATCCAATCTCTTCTTAACAGGGATCCCCTTGCTCAAATTGGCCTCAATCAGATGAGATAATACAAAGTGCTCAGTAGTTGTCAAGGACCCTGTATGTAAGGCAGTAGCCTTCTTATTACAAGAATCCTAGCAGATACTAATCTCACTTTCCTTAAAACCCACTTAGGGATGAGGAGCTCAGTCTCCCAGAGGCAAATCTATTTCTGGATATAAAAACATTTCTTTCATATTGAGCAAGTATCTCTTCAACTTACACATTTTGAACTTCATGCTGTCTTAAACCTAACCCTTGCTTACTCAGTAGACTCTAAGAGAGTTCCTGACATCCCACCAAATTAATAAGGTGGAAATAATCTGTATGATATAAATAGTTCTACATTGAAAAACCCTACTATGAGATTCTTAAAATACAGGAAACCTTTTCAAGACTTAAATTACATTAAAAAGATTTAAAAAGCATTTATAGATTTGATTTATAAAAATACTGTTTGCTCATACATCTTAAAAATATCTATAACATAAAGCAAAATATAGTAAATCATGCCAAATGCACCGTCTGGAGACCAAGCATGTGTGAATGCTGTGTGTGTACTGGTGCCATCACCTGACACGGAGTGCTTTTGACTCTCCCATATCTCCACACAGTTGGCTTGCCTCTTTTTCTGATGGGTGCTGCTTCCTCCTTGCCAATTTCAAGACTTTTTATTTCTTTGCATTTGTTTGTTTGCATTCAAATGTAGACATTAGAATTTGGCCATAAGAGAACAAGGGGTATGAACTTCAGAGGGACAAATTTTCACTTTTTGACATAATATTGTTAAACTATACCTTTATATAAAGTATTAAATTATATTAAAATATAACTTTAATAAAACATAATTAACTTAATTCAAAATATGCAACATGCTGACCTACACTCAGCTCATCTACTATCATTTTACGCACCTGGCTCAGCATTTAACCGGCAGCTGTTAAGGAATTCGGCTGAGAAATATATATCAACATCACAGAAAAACATCAAGACCTCTCCCTTGTCCCAAGCTCGGGCACCCACATTTAGTCCTCGTCCACGATTAAATTCTTCATTCAATGAGACCAAGGTGTAATTGTGAAAATTAGACTCACTATGAGGAAAGCACATATAACAAATTATAAGTCCCACTTAAAGTTTAATAACTCTCTTCCTTCATTACAACTTACAGTTACATTTCAGATATTATTATTATGTTGGTTCTACATTCATATAGGGAAAGGAAATCATCAGCTTCATGTGTATAATCATCATCAGGGATATATATTCACTAAATGCCCACATGTGTGGCAACATGATGGTGGTGTGAGGCTTTTAAATGTTGAGGGGCCACTGCCCTTCAGAATCTTAAAGGCCTATTGGAGAAGATAAGAAATGTACACATGGGAAAACAGCCATAATGTTTGGTCACAAATAATACATTCCACATGAATGATACACACAAAGAATGCTCTTCTATTGAGTTCTTCAGATCTTTGCTCAAATTCCTCTTAGAGAGCTACCCCACATACCTTATGTGAAGTAGCTCCAACCTCCTTCTCTTTTGTCTCTATCCCCTTGTCCAGCTTTGCTTTTCTCAGTCCCACCAGACATATTTGAGTGTCTCCCTACTGGAATGTAAACTCCATGAGAGCAGGGATTCTGTTTTGCTCATTACTAGGGACACAGTGTCCCTCATAGAGCAGGAGTTCAGTAAATGTTTGCTGAGTAAATGAATAAACAGCAGTTCTGAGAAACAAAGTTTGCTTCTACCTGGAGTAGAGATGATGTTATTGTAGAATTGGAATTTAAGTTATGCCTTGGTTAAAATCCTGAATTCAGTGGCGAGTGTAAAGGTTGTTCCAATTAATTATTCTCAAAGGCGATGAGGTAAGAAGAAAGTATAAAACATTTTAAAGAACAGGGGTCAGACAAATCAAATTGGCAAAGAATGGGAACAATGAGAGAAAATCAGAAAAGGGTCAGACTAAGGAGCACTTTCCATGAGAAGAAAGTAAAGATCTTGGTCAGTGTCCTAAAGGCAAGGAAGAGTCAGGGTTTTGCCATCGGGACAGTGGTTCTCACTGTGAAATCCCTGCAAGCGGAGCATCAGCTTCCCCTGCACACGTGTTAGAAATGCAAATTCTTGGGTCCCATCCAGACTCCTGGATCAGATGCTGGTGGAGGAGCTGAGCATCTGTGTCTTAATAAGCCTTCCAGGTGTCTCTGATGAACTGGAGAATTGCTGCACTAGAGTATGGTCGGATCAAAAAGGAACCTTTCAGAAAAAACATTCTTATAATAATATAGACGGGGAAATGGAGAGATGGAAGCAAAGGCTTAAATAGTGTATGGAGTGGACTCCAAGTGCTGAGTGGCCATGCTCCCCTCCCCTTCTTAGCAGATATATTATACATCTTTCCCTACTTTTGGGAAACTGCTGATCAACACCTCACACTCCCAGCAGCAAGTAGAGGAAGTAATCACAGAGCACCCCAACCACAGTAATTTCCTAGAAGCATAGTCCAAACTCAAGCTAGGCTAATCACAATACCGCCACCTGGCTCAAGAGAGGGCAAGGTTCCTCCCTGGGATTTCCTCAACTGGATGCGGGAGAAAGCTCTTTCCTCCCTGATGGCAAAACTGAGAAGAAGTGAGCCCAGAGCCGCCAACAGCCACACACCTCACGTGAGGAGGAAATATCCAAGAGGAGAATGAAGTCACTATGCAAAGAAAAATAGACAAGAGAATTTTGATAATTTTCAAGTCTCTGGTTCCAGTACCTAAAGATATCAAAGAGGATTTGGTTTTCATCTCCAAATTTGGTTGTAATGACCTCTTTAGTTCTGCGAATTATTCAAGAGTCTTCAATAACACTCATTTTCCTTAAGCAAGCTCAGGACCGGTTTCCATCATTTACCACAGGGGAGTTTTGATTAATGCAGCTGAAGGAATACCAGTGAGTGCTTGGCACTTAGTAGGTGATCTGAAAATGGTGAGGAGGGAAGAGAAGAAGGGGGTGGGGGAGGGAAGGTGGGTGGTGACAGCAGCAAGAAAAGGACCTAGAAGAGGAACTAATTAGAGGCAGAGAATGAGTGACAGATGTGGGCTCTCAGACATCAACATCTCAGGGGATCATGAGAATGGTCTTAGTCTGAACGGAAAGAGCGCCACCAGGGGGAGAAGGCAATGTTTGTTTTTACACATCAGTGCTATGAGAGAGCCCTTAGAAATAGGGACTACAATTTCCTCTTCCATGCCCAGTCCTATTTCTACTCCCCAGTTAGGCTCCTAAGCAGGGTACCTTGAACACAGCTGGTGAGACTCAGTGAAAATTAGTTGAATGGCCAACTAAATCTGGATTTCTATGGAAAGTCCACAACTAGCAGAAAGGCAAAGAAGTAAAGGATACAGAATTGGTGTGGCCAGAAAAGAAAATCAACTTAATATCTTACATTATAAAATATTTACAAAATATTTATTTATATTTTACAAAGAGCAAAGGAATGTTTCAAGAAGAAAGTATTCATTAGGTGTCAAATGTAAAAAAGTGATAAAAGAGGATGACAGAGCCCTGACCGATTTGGCTCAGTGGATAGAGTGTCGGCCTGCAGACTAAAAGGTCCAGGTTCAATTCCGGTCAAGGGCATGTACCTTGATTGTATGCACATTCCCGGTAGTAGGTGTGCAGGAGGCAGCTGATCAATGTTTCTCTCTCATCGATGTTTCTAACTCTCTTTCCCTCTCCCTTCCTCTCTGTAAAAAAATCAATAAAATATATATTTTTAAAAAGATGACAGAGAAAAAGCTTAATTTGGCAAGTAGGGCCTTAGAGATGAAAAGGCTGAGGAGCTACGGAATTAATAATGAAGTATTAAGGAATTACTAATTCATTCATTCTAACCTCTGAGAGGAGCTACGGAATTAATAATGGAGTATTAAAGAATTACTAATTCATTCATTCCAACTTCTGAACACCTACTATGTGCCAGGTACTATATGAGTTGTTTGGTTAGAGAACTACTGTCCTGTGAGGTTTAGCAAGGAAAGGACAGGAACCTAACAATAGCTACAGGATACTGTAGAGTCCAGTGGAAGTGTCATAAGGATAAGGGGAGAGCTTACAGGGTGGGAAGAAGGAACTTGGGGAAATGGAAAGACAGGTAACAAGAGACAAGCTCAAGAGATGATATCAAAGTGAAGGGATTAGATTTAGAAAAAGAGAAAGAGTTCACAGGAGGAAATAAAGAAGTAATAAATGAAGGCAAACATACAGAAAGTGAGTGGGCTGCAGAGTGAGAGCTCCCTGATCATGCCAGGCTTCTGCTAGGAAGTTAGTGAAGATGGGGCATTTAGAGTTGCATGAGTGAACCTAGAAGTGAAATGAGGAACTTATCAGCACCACTCACATGCTCAGCCAACTTTTAAACAACAACTATTTCAAATTAACTCATTAAATATCTGACATTCTCACTCTTCTAATGTTATCTATCAAGGACTTCTAAGTGGACATAACTCACCTACCTTGTGACAGACTCTAGGATGGACTTGACTTTAGATAGTCCTTCTTTACCAAAATACACCACTGTGAGATGAATCCTCTTGTCCTGATGAATACATACATCCCTAACAGAATTGAAAAATAAAGTTCATTCAAGAAAATATATGAGGCTCTGCTCATTCAGAATGCAATCACATGAAGCTTCAACAAGAAAATGAGTGAGGCATTACTAATTTAAAAGAAAATCACAGGAAGTTGTAAGCAAATATAAAAGTGGCAATACTGTTGAATTATTAAGGCATCATAGCAAATGAATAGTAAGGTGTATGTCTTAAACGAGTGCAGTACTGGAAGGGCCATGGGAGCACTCCAACAACATTGCCAATTTTCAAAATAGTTTGGGAACTTTTGCTTTGGTATTGCCTTCACAAGCAAAATACAAGCTACTCAAAGAAGTAAGTCCAATCAGTTCAGAGACAAATAAATACTCATCTTCTGATTTGAGAATTACTTTGTCTTCAGACTGGCTAATATCAGAAGTTACACCTATCATCAAGGAATATTTGCCATGAGTGAGATTTACTGTAAAGAATAATGTAGCTTCTGAAGGTAATTCCAAGAAAGGCAATAAAAAAAGAGGTCTCAAGTGAGCTATTTCAAACATGACTTCTAGATATTCTGCTACACAAGAGTGTTAACTTTTAAATTCATCAATTTCAATATGAGTATAAAGACTGGGTATACAAAGCATCAAAACTAGCATATTACAGTATTTAAAACATGGCAATTATTAGAATAAAAAAGCAAAACTCTCCAGATAGTTATTCTAATATGTGGTTATCTTTGATTTTAAAATATCCAAATTAAGTGGTAAAAAATTCTTTGCCTCTGCTTCCCAACATAGAATAATGTTCTCCCATTTTTAGTTAAATGTTTGTATTTTAAAATTTTATTTTAATTTTAAAATTCAAATTGTCCTTAAGGGAATTTTCTGAGGAGATAGTAATGTTCTATACTTTGAATAGGGAGGTAGCTACATGAGTATACATTTGTCAAAAGTTATGAAACCCATATACGTAAAATATGTGGATTTTATTATATGGAAATTATGCCTCTATAGTTATTTTTAAAAATTCAATTTGCCCTAAAAAGAATTCACACACATTTATAAGGGTCATCAAATTTAGTTTCTCATAGTTGTCATCCTCAATTTACTTCACAGTTCAAATTCTCAAAAACACAATAAGCTAATCATGTTTAAAAAAAAAAAAAGAATATAAAAAAGTAAAGTTTCCTAAAGCCTATAAAATTATCCTGTAATTCTAAGTAATCATACTCAGTGAAGATAAATAAGTAAAGTGTAATTTTTTTTCAGGCACATTAAGCCAAAAATCATTAAGCCCTGAGAGTTACCTGAAGTTCTGCATAAACTGCACAAATGCTTCAGTTCTTTCAGCAAGTGGCACAATTATGTTAATAATTGATCTAGTAATGTCAATCATTTCACTCTTCACTTTCATGAGAGGTCCAAAAGGGCGGAAGAGGGTCACATGTCTATATTCCATAAGGTCTGCTTTCTTAAAAAAGAGTTCATACTGTGTGCCCTTATCTCTCTCGGTGCGGTAATAACCTAAAGGAAAGAGTAAGGGACAAAGATGTCTCCATGTCAAAGTTTATACATTCAATGTGAATACTGATTTTACTCGAAGATCAAAAGTATGAAACCAGATCTGTAGGGTTTTTATCTGATTGTGAAAATATTTATCCCACTATTTATCCCCACTATTTATATACATAAATAGCTGTGGGGATAACTATATGCCTAATATGCAAAGTGTCCCCTCAGGAGTTCGACTGACCAGGAGTTCAATTGATCGCTATGACGTGCGTTGACCACCAACCAGGGGTGGCGTGTAACCCCTGGTTGCCAGCAGCCGGGGAAGGGAGGCCCTGGCCAGCAGCTGGCAGCCACTAGGGACCCTACCCGTGCATGAACTTTGTGCACTGGACCTCTAGTTTCTTTATAAAAGGAGATGTTAAAAAATGTTCATGGCTCTGTATATTATTATTCAATCTATAACATAGGCTTTATATGACAATTATTCCTTTTTACATATGATTTTTTAAATAGTAAAGCCTATTGACCATCTGATGAAAAGAAGGAAATTATTTCTAGCAATATTAAATTCTAGTCCTGAGAGTTCAAATTTCTATTGCTTGGTTCAACTCAACAAAAATAAATTGAATGCCTTTGTGTCAATCACTGGTGGTATAAAGAGGGCTACATGATCCCAGTTTTGAGTAAAGGTCAATTTAGTGACGGAGTCAGAAAAATAAAGAAGTAATAATATAGTGATACACACATGTACACACACACACACACACACACACACACACACACCCCGAATAAAGTCAGACAAAGAAAACATTAGTATAGATTTAAACATGGTGACTTGAGATGCCTTTGGGAGAAAAACATGGAAGTCTACCGGGCTGATTTTTAAGTGTGACACTGAGGAGAAAGGTTAGACCTACAGATGTGTGAGTCAGTGTCTGGGAATAAAACGGAGGTAGACTGTTCCCACTCTTCCTGAGAATTACAGTCAAGCAGGAACCACAAATCAGGAAATGAGCAATACCATAAGACAAGAACTATGAGAGGAGACACAGGCAGAGGTTACAAGCGCACACAGGAAGCACTGTTATCTTAGACTCGCAGGTTGGAGATGACTTCCCAGAAGTGTCTTCTAAGCTTAAGTCTGGAAAGAGGAATAGGAATTGCTCAGTTGTCAGTAATTATTTTTTGGTGAGGGAGTATCACAGTGGAGGAAAAACGAGGGACAAAATATACTCCACACAGAGAAAAATCTTGTAAGTGACAGAATCCAAGGAAAGTTATAAGCAGAATAGAAAACTGGCACTGGTTCCTTTCTTTTCAGGGAAATGTGAAGACATTTTACACGTTACGTAGTTATCTTTCTCAGCAGCTTTCAATTCTGCTATAAACTACAAGCATAGAGTGAAAAGACAAAACACTGAACTTGCAGAAAAACTGGAAGAATTCTGAGAGAAGCAACCCACTGAAAATGGCAGGAAGTGACAGTAGAAAAAAGAGGTGGCAACAGGGAGAAGACAGTTGAAATTCCAGAAAAGTATAATGCTCTCTCTGATGGCCTCCAAAGGTCTCAAGGCCATACATTACAGTATAGCAAGTGACATCCATGCTGACTCAGGGTCAAAATCACTACACTGTTTAGTCAAGCAAAGAGAAAGATTTATATCTAAAATGGTTTTAAGCCTGTAATTAAATATCCAGCACAGAATATTAAGATGGAGATGAGCGGGAATCTGTAATTATTCCTATTTATATCAATCAACAAATATCTCAAATTCATAGCAGTGTTCCTCAACTTTTGAGTCATGTCCCATCTTGATATATAAAAGTCCCATGCCCTTTCTGTAGTTTGTATCAGGAAAATACTTTTCCAAATGCCAAACATGCATTTTAAATCCATGTATGCCTCCTCAATGTTCTCACAAATTAAGAGAATAACCCACTAATCTACAAAATTAGTTTTTTTCATTACTTTATCAAATGGTTTTTGAATCTTGAGTCTTAGTTCATACATTGTTAAAAAAATATAAGGAATGAACAAAATCAGATAAGAGAGGAATGCAAATACATTCACACGTTAATACAGAAACAGCCCTAAGAGTTTTCAGCTTGGGTAGGAGTGTTCTGTATAAGCTTAGATTTATTCTATTTCTGGTTCTTATTCTCTACTTTATTACAATCATATGATAACTTTTTTCAAAAAGCCACTTCAAACTTTTGGTGGAATGCAGTGAGTAAACACTTAAATGTTTTAATAGAATGGAAAATTACTGATTTACCAGCATACAATAATAGCATTTTGTCATACTAACATAACTACTTTTCACATTACCTTCTATGAAGTCATTCTCATTAAATATCAGTTTCTCTCCAAGGGGACCATCCTCATCTTCCTGTTCATCATCTTCATCAGGATTATTAATGACCTCCAAGCCAGCTTCAATAACTTCCACCAATTCATCCCTCTTGTCTTTTCTAACTGGCTTTTCCTCAGGATGGCGAGTGAGACCCATTTCCAATTGGTATACTTTCATTAAGGTAAAACTTTCAAAGGGAATGACCCCATACTCACTAGGTAGTTTGGCTCCTATGCTAACTTCAGCTTTGTCAATCTGGGAATGAAGAAACTCTAACAGATCACTAGGTGCTTGTTCTTTGTGGCCTTGATAGCCTATGCCATTAGCCCCTCCATTCTTTCTTTCTTGTAATGATCTCATCTTCTCACTCATTTCTTGTAATTCTTGTTTTAGTTGGGCAATTTGGCGTTTCAGACTGGTTGCCCTGGTTTGATAATGTTCTTCTTGCTCCTGTAGTAGGGCTTGATAATACTCTTTACCATAATTTTCTCCAATGACCCCGGGAAGAGATGCATTTCCATCAGTCTGTGGGGCACATTCCAGAAGATACAAAAACAGTACCAAACTGCAGAGTAAAGCAAGACCCAACAGCAACCAGTGGGTCCGGGTCTGAAGAATGGATCCTCGTCTAGGCATTCTTATTAATGTGGACTTGCCCAATGAGATAAGTTCTTTGAGTGTTCATAACTTTAGTAAAAGGTTATCAAAAAATTCAAAACAAAATCAGGATTCCATAAAAGGTACCAAATGAATTCTTCTGTAGCTTAAAAAATTTCTTCCTTCAGCACTCAAGCCTACTTGTAGAAACGAGAAGTTATGCATACTTCCTATATTGTTACCGCAATATCCAGAATGAAGAAATCTGATCTACAGAATCAGATAAAATTCCATTATATGGGTGGTGACCTTTCTGAAAGAAACAGATCAGAATCAATCAGAATTTTGTTTCCTTAAGTATATCAATTGTTGGCAGTCTCAGTAAATTTATGTGACAACTATATGTTGAACACCATGAGAGGTATTAATACAATTTAGAATATTAATAAATTGTAAAAGAAATTATTAAGAAAAATATTTTATAAAACATAAAAATTAGACATGTAATACTCCTAACCAGAGTAATGAATTAAAGAAACATTAAAATTATGTTTAGCATAGTTTGTGTTAATAGATTCTACTTTTCTCTATTTGGACACTAGAGGCCTGGTGCACAAAATTCGTGCACAGAGAGTGGTGGTGGTGGTGATGTCCCTTAGTCCGGCCTGCACCCTCTCACAATCTGGGACCCCTCAGAGGATTAGGTGCAATCTGGGACAGCTGGCTCCTAATCGCTCCCCTGCCTGCCTGCCTGATCACCCCTATCAGCTCACCTGCCTGCCTGATCACCCCTAACTGACTCTGCCTTGGCTCCGGCTGCCACAGCCTCTTCTGGGAGGACATCCGGAAGGTCGTTCAGCTGTCCAGTCTAATTAGCATATAACACTTTTATTATAATAGATTATATTGCATGTAGCTCTATATTAACATAATATTTCAATCAACACACACATTCCCCATCTATTACATATCACAATTTGGGTACTGAGTTTCCAGAAATTGTTTTTTTGCTATATTAATAATGGCTTGCTAGGGAGACTTAGGTTCTTTTGGTTTATTCAATTCAAAAATTTTACTTCATTAATTTTTTTATTCAAATCAGTCAATCTAAGAGCCTTAAAATTAAGTGGAGGGAAAATTTCAAAAGATCAACAGACATCTGAAAAACACATTAAAAAACATTTTTACATCCAAAATCCTCCAGTAGATTATTTGAGCATTAGATCACAAATTCTTTCAGAGTAACAGATTTCCTACACTCCTGGAAAGGCTCAGAGTCTATATAAAGAAAAAACACGAACATTTTAATGTTTGTTTGTGTTGTGTTTTTTTTTGCAGGGAAAAAAAACCCTTTTATAAATTTACAAAATTACATGGTACCATTCATACCACAACCAGCTGTGTGAACTCTCCCATGTTTCTCTCTGAACAAAGGATTCTTAACTCTAGAAGTAGATATGTTAAACAGGGGAGGCCTCTGCCCCAGAGAGAACTTCCATTCTAATGAAGTGTTTGTCAAGAAGGATATGTAACAGTACAGTAGGCTTTTAAGTGATGTTCTCTACTAGTGCAGCAGGACCTATGGAAGAAGATCACCAGGAACATGAGTCCTAGTCACTTTCTTACTGATTAGGAAAGCCTGGATGCTTTCTGTGAAAAATGCTGTATTGTGTGTTTTTTGTGGAACATCCTACCAATAAAGAGGGAATATGCTAATTGACTGCTGCACTCTTACAAATATGGCGGCACCCACAGCCAACAAGGAGGGAATATGCTAATTGAATGCCATGCCCTCAAAGATGGCGGTGCCCACAGCTACAAGATGGTGGTGCCTAGTCTCCCCAGTGGGCCCGGCAGTGCTGTGTGCCTGCCTCTGGAATCCCCCAGTCCACTCAGTCCCCCAGCCACTCAAGGCCGGCCCGAGGCATAGGCAAGCTTTGGATGGTGGCTTCCCAGCTGCCCAGGGCCAGCCCAAGGCTCAGGCAAGCCTCAGATGTCAGCTGCCCAGCAAACGTCTGAGGCACAGGCAAGCCTCAGATGGTGGCTGCACAGCTGCTCAGGACCAGCCTGAGATGCAGGCAAGCTTTGGATGGCAGCTGCCCAGCCACCCAGGGCCACCTGAGGGCTGTGCTGCTGGCAGTGGCAGCAGCAGAGGTATGATGGGGGCATCACCTTCGCCTGATCGTCAGGTCACCTTCTGCCCTTGAGGGCTCCCAGACTGTGAGAAGGGGCAGGCTGGGCTGAGGGACTCACTTCCAGAGCATGAATTTTCATGCACCAGGCCTCTAGTCTTATATAATAAAAGGCTAATATGCAAACGGACTGAATGGCAGAACGACTAATTGCTATGATGTGCACTGACCCCCAGGGGGCAGACACTCAAAGCAGGAGCTGTCCCCTGATAGTCAGTGTGCTCCCACAGGGGGAGAACCACTCAGCCAGAAGCTGGGCTCATGGCTGGCAAGAACAACAGCAGTGGCGGGAGTCTCTCCCACCTCCGCAGCAGCGCTAAGGATGTCCGACTGATGGAAGGCTCCCAGACTGCAAGAGGGTGCAGGCTGGGCTGAGGGCCCCTCCCCCCCCCACCCCCCCGCACACACACACACACACAAGTGCATGATTTCCTGCACCAGGCCTCTAGTATATGTATAAAATGTAGGATAGATTCAAACTTCTTATGGTTAATAGACCACAAACAATGGGTATCCTTAGCCATTTATTGCTTTTGTTAACCAAATGATAATGAAGTAACTTGGAAAATTTAATTCACCACTGAAATAGCAGTATATGTCACATATAGTTTTGTGTTACAATTATATATATTGTATATGTCGAATATTTATAAGATTTCCACATAAAATGTATTTATAAGTGGGCTGAGCTTTACCATGACAGCATCTACTTTACAGATAAATTTTGTTAAATTGTAAATGATGTAGAAAATAGATAGAAAAAATTTTGGTATTAAGAAATTATCTAGGGAGCATATGAGATCTTACTCCCTGGCATATGCCATCAGTTTGGCTCAAATACACTCTTACAAAAATCCTCTACTGGTTTAGACATTTCTTACATTGGTGTTTACTTGGCAAAGTGTGACAGGATTCTGAAGAAGCCCACCCAGGACCATCCTGTGGCCCTGGACCAGTACTAGGTAAAGCAAGGGCTCATTGTACCCCACAGACTCTCCCCTTTGTATCAAGTGAACTTGGGTGAATTCTGGGCCTCCTTGCTTTAAGTAGCAGGCTATGGCTTTATTGAATTGTTTTTAGAAAATCCTTGAGGTGGATAATGATTGATAACTTGGGGAGAGGGGAGAAAAAGTGGGTTGCTGCTTTTACTAGTAATTTCAGCTTTTTGATTGGATTGCTTACTGAGAGTCTGAACAAAATCTCTGCCAATTAAATGAGAGACTGAGCTCTCTTTAGCTCTGAGAAAGAAAAGACACTTGCTCCCCAACCCAATACCAGTTGCTTCAGACCTCCGAATCCAGAGAGGCAGAGAAGGTGCCAGTGAGGTAGTGCAGCCAGTCCCAGAGGAGCCCTGGCAGGACAGAGAGCCTTGAAATGGGTTCACCCTGAAAGAGTGGGATCTGAGAGAGGGGCTCTGTCTTGGAAAGCATCGCTATTCTTGCTGCATTTCATAAACACTTGCTGGCCCTTGTTTGAGTATTCTTAGGTGACGAAGAATCTTTGTGGGGTTTCCAGAGAAAAAAATTTATCTAGGGTATAAAGCAGTCCTATAAAGATATCCACTGCAATTATCTCATCTGGAGACATGCATGTAAGGGTCAGTTTTCCCTAGAATTTGTTCACAGTCTACAAATCTCAAAATTAACTTGGGAAATCATGCCACCCAGGTCAACAAGGCCCATCATGTCAGCCTCCCATTTATAACTAAGATGGCCAAAATGAGGATCATCTGATACTTCTAAATGATTTTCTGCATGTACAGTTAGGAATAGCTGGCTATAAAATTAGGCAGAATGAATAAGAATCATATTTAATTGGTCTCTTGAATCTTCAAAAGGAGGATATAAATAAACAGATCACCTATGATGTTGTTTAGGTGATAAAACAATTTTTTGTGATATTAAAAATGGCTTACAGCCGATCAATGATCCTCTCTCATCATTGCTGTTTCAATCTTTCTTTCCCTCTCTCCTTCTTCTCTGAAATCAATAAAAATGTATTTTACTCAATCAATCAATCAATCAATGGCTGTCCTTATTTTAAAAGGAGAAGGTCATTTGGAATTTGACTTGTCAAGGATTGATATGAATGGTAAATGCTTCCTAAACAGAATTTAGATCCAACTGTTCTCTCTTTGTGTCTGTCTATATGTGTCTACATATATGTATGTTCTAAATGTGAGATCATTTTCTACCTCTGGATGGTATTGTTAAAATTAATTTAAAGCCAACCACTTCCGAGAATTGGGTATTCTAAAATTCTCAGAAACATAGAAACTAACTCAAATGCTTTTCAAGTATATATGACCTAAGGTTAATCCTTAGTAAATAAAAACTTGCTTAAGTTTACTGCTTCAAATAAAACAATGTCTTTATTTTGCCTGGGTTTTACAAAAATAAGTCATTGTTAATAACTGATTTTTATGTCTATGAAAAATGTTTTCAGAGATTTATAAAATGTCCAGTTAAAGAATGCTTTCCATTAGAAATTGATGTTTTCATTAGAAATTGAGGTTTTAAGGGTTAAAAGTCTCAATATAGACAGAAATAACTTGCAGTGTTCCAGAAGGGCCCCTGAAATATATCAAAAGACTTGTCTTTTATATTAAATTGCAAGGGAAAGTCAGAGGGAAAAATATGAAGAGTTAGGGCTATGGAAAACCCAACACAGCTGCTTGGTTTTTCCCTGCTCCCTGGCTCCCCATTTTCCAGTTTTTGCATTCCTTCATGCATCACAAGCACTTAAGCTGAACTTCCCATCTCTGATACTCATTTCCACTTACCATGGTCATCAAAGCCCTCTAGGGTGAGAAACTGCTGACAACAGAAGTAGACAGCTATCCCAAGACATCGACAAACCTGTATACCTAAGGACTGATACTGAACTAAGAATCCATTTTGTTTGACTGTCATAATAAGTTATTTGTTCTTTGGGTTTTTCTACATAGTTCAACTGTTTATGATTACTGAACATGTATAAGATAACTGTTAACACTCTTTTCATGACTTATGTAATTGTTATATTAGATGTCAAATACAGAAAAATGAGACAGCAGGCAAAACTTGGATCATGATCGTCATAAGACAGAAATGATCCAGAGTATTTTTTTTCTAATGAAGACCATAAGACCTGTCTTCCGTTTACCTGCCCTTTCCTTTTTTGGGGAAAATTTGGCCTCAGTTCAGATCATATGGTTCTAGTATTGCCCCATCCCCAGTGGTTCATAAGTCAATACTGAGACTTCCTAGGAGTGAGCCTTCCTAGCACTATGAAAACACATTAGCTGACCAAAAAGTCAGCTATCAATGCATTCATCATGTTTATTTATTACCAAAAGGGGAAACTGTGAATGAAAAAAAAGAGGGGTTCTATAGAAAGTAACCTTACAGTGACCTGATCATAAATTTCTACCTGGGCAGCTTATAGTGGGTTAGTCATGCCCCAGGCTTGGAACTTCTTTAGTGAAAGGTTTTAAGCCAGCCCTGTCCATTGCTCTTGTGCATCTAGGTTAACACATCTTTGAAATACCAGAAGAAGTAATACCCTTTTAAGAATCTTGTTAACTAACCTATCACTCAATCCCCACCTTGCTCTCTCCAATCTTTGGTTAAGTCCTCTCTTTAATTTCTCAAGTGCATAAAAGAAACTGCAGCTCTAGCTGGTTTGGCTGAGTGAATAGAGGATGGACTGAAGGGTCCTAGGTTTGATTCCTTGGTTAAAGGGTCCATCCCAGGCCCTGGTCCAGAGCAGATAGGAGGCAACTAATGGATCTGTCTCTCTCACTTCAATGTTTCAATCTTGCTGTCTCTCCCCATCCCTTCCACTATTTATAATCAAACAAACAAAAAATAAGGATGCAAAGCTATTATTAGTTCTATGACCTGACCATGCCTTAAAACCCTAATTCTTAGCATAAGACATCACTCAAATTTCATTAATTAAAAAATAAAATTCTATGGTATCTCTTTTTAATATTTATAAGTTATTACTAGTCCATTTATTATGGAAAAGACTAAAACTAAAAATATGGAAACAATCTTATATAAATTAATAAAGTTGTATAACTTAAGTATATTATACTCAAACTGTTTTGAAGTGAAACTTGGTAACAGAACTAATGTAAACTAAGTACATCTACCTTTTTTCAATATGATACCTCCTAGATTTTTTTCTTTATATAGACAATGTATTTTAAACTGTGAGATATAACCCATTAATGGGTCATACCAAAGGCTTATTTTTTTCATTGAAACAGAACAGGAAATATCAGTATATATTACACATAGCAGTAAGTTTTGTGTTGTAATTATACATATATATGAACTCTACAGAATGTATTTATACATTTTGCTGTTATGTCTTGATTGCCATCATTCTATGCAATGTGTTGGTATCATAAGGTTCACTCATAGCACAGATTTAATCCCAAGCAAACTTCTAAGCATAAACTGCAGATAGTTAAGTGTTCTGAGGAGAGAATAGGATATACTGTGGAGATAAAAAAAAAAAAAAAGCTATTAAAGATATGGAATACAAAATCAAAAGATCCCAGAGTTGCAAAAATCCTTAGAAGCCATCAATTCTTACTCTCTAAAACAGACTAAACAGACTTTCTCTTATAGCCCAGATGGAGTAACAGGGACCAGATTTACTCTCACACTTGAAATAACCAAAAAACAAACAAACAAACAAACTTCCAAATATGAAACAGTGGTTTTAAGATACTGAATACTGGGAATAAAAGAGAGTGATTCCTGGAGAAACAAGAAACAATTGCCCAACTTGCTGCCTTAGTCTCCAGGCACAGGCAGCAAAACCTAAACAAAGCCAAACAGACTCCGTAAGTTGATGAGATGGAGCTGACAGTCTGCGCAGACCAAGGCAATTAGGTCCAAAGGATATAATCTGAGAGGTGAGATCTGCACAGAGAGAGAACTCCAGAGATCTGAAGAGGACAGTATTTGGGAATTCAGCAGAGCACTGATAAGTGCTCTCATGTGAAGAAACTGATGCTAAGGAAAGAACCACACAAGAAATTAGAAGACATAGAACTCAGCATTCATATAGGGCCAGGAATAGTGTACGTTCCCACCAGACAGACTGGAAAACCTCCCAAATTCATAGGTAAATGGGTAGAGTACTCAAAAGGGTCTTATCTCTAGACTAAACATGGCTCTGGTCCTGCCTAACAAATATTTTTTAAAAAATCATTTTTAATTTTCAATTACAATTGATTCATATTATTGTATTATTTTTAGGTGTACACTCTAGTGATTAAAAACAACTTATTAAATGATCATCCTGATAAATCTCACACGATACACAGTTATTATTAGGTCTAGTAATTATTATAGAATATTACAGACGATATTTCCTATGCTGTACTTTACATCCCCATGACTATTCCATAACAATCAATTTGTACTTCTTAATCCCTTCACCTTTCTTAGCCATCTCCCAAACCCCCTCCTATCTGGCATCCATCAAAAAATTCTCTGTATCTATGAGTTTGTTTCTGTTCTACTTGCTATTTATTTTGGTTTTTAGATTCAATTGTTGATAGATATGTATTTATTGCTGTTTTTTCTCTCTTTTTCTTCCTTTTTCTTTGTAACATTTCATATAATACTGGTTTGGTGTTGATGAACTCATTTAGCTTTTTCTTGTCTGGGAAGCTCTTTAGCTGTTCTTTCATTTTAATTGATGGCTTTGCATTATAGATCCTTGCTTTTCATCACTTTGAGTATTTCTTGTCATTCCCTTTAAAAAAATCTAAAAAAAATATATTTTATTGATTTTTTTTACAGAGAGGAAGGGAGAGGGAAGAGTAGAAACATCAATGAGAGGGAAACATCGATCAACTGCCTCCTGTATACCTCCTACTGGGGATGTGCCTGCAAGCAAGGTACATGTTCTTGACTGGAATCAAACCTGGGACTCTTCAATCCGAAGGCTGACGCTCTATCCACTGGGCCAAACTGGCCAGGGATTGTCACTCCCTTTTGGCTTGAAAGGTTTCTGTTGATAAATCATCTGACTTTCTTATGGGAGCTAGTTTCTAGGTAATTTACTGCTTTTCTCTGCTGCTTTTAAGATTCTCTTCTTTGTGTTTAACCTTTGCCATTTT
Source organism: Pipistrellus hanaki (assembly GCF_964339955.1). Taxonomy (NCBI): domain Eukaryota; kingdom Metazoa; phylum Chordata; class Mammalia; order Chiroptera; family Vespertilionidae; genus Pipistrellus; species Pipistrellus hanaki. The sequence goes on from NC_140516.1 coordinate 6,377,776, forward strand.
AATTATGATATGTCTTAATGTGAGCCTCTTTGGGTTCAGCTTGTTTGGGATTCTGAGCTTCCTGAACTTGTATGTCTATTTCCTCCACCAAGTTAGGGAAGTTTTCTGTAATTTTTTCAAATATATTTTAATTTCTTGCTCTCTCTTCCCCTTCTGGCACCTCCACAATGCAAATATTGGTTGAAGTCATCCCAGAGACTCCTTACACTACCTTTATTTATTTGGATTCTTTTTTCTTTTTGCTGTTCTGATTGGGTGTATTTTGCTTCCTTATATTCCCAATCGCCGATTTGATTCTCAGCTTTATCTACTCTACTGTTTTGTTTTTTAGATTTCACAAATAAGTGAAATTGTATGGTATGTCTTTCTCTGTTTGACATATTTCACTTAGCATAATACCCTTTCAGTCTATCCATATTGTCACAAATGGTAAGGTTTCATTCATTTTATGGCTGAGTAATATTCCATTCTATATATATACACCAATTTTTCTTTATCTGATCATCTACTGATGAACACGTAGGTTTGGAGGCTGGGTGAAAAAGGTGAAAGGATTAAGAAGTATAAAAAGGCAGTTATAAAATAATCATGAGGATATAAAGTAGAGCATAAAGAATATAGTCAATAATATTGTAATAGCTATGTAAGGTGCCAGGTGGGTACTATACTTACCAGGGGGAACACTCATAAGTTATATAAATGTCTAATCACTATGCTGTACCCCTGAAACTAATATAATCCTGAATGTAATTTTTAATTAAAGTATGAAAAGACAAGTCACAGACTTGTAGAAAATATGAGCAAAGCATTTATTTCATAAAGGAATTTTATTCTAAATATATTGTAAAAACTACTAAAGTACAATGATAACAAAACAAACACAACTCAGTTTAAAATTGACAAAAGATGTAAACAAAAACTTCAAATAAGTACAGACAAAAAAATGCTCAACATTATTAGTCATTAGGAAAAGGCAAATTTAAACCACAATGAGATACCACTACTCAAAATGGCTAATTTTAGAATGGCTAAAATTAAAGACTGATGTGTTGGTGACAATGTGGAGGAACTAGAAGTTTTTCATAAACTGCTGGCAGGAATGTAAGATGTTTTCACAGTTTCTTAAACAAGTTAAACATAAACCTCCCATATGACCAAGCCATTCCATTCCTAGATATTTATGCAAAATAAATGAAAGCATATGTCCACATAAAGAGTCGTACACAAATGTTCAGAGCAAGTTTATCACTGTTTAGCAATAAAAAGGAATAAACTACTGATATATGCTTCGACATAGGTAAAACTCAATAATTACTCTGAGTGATAGAAGCTAGACAACAAACGAACACATACTGTATAAATCCAATTATATAAAATTCTAAAAAATGTAAGGTAACTTACAGTGAGAGAAAGGAGACTGAGTCAGTGGTAGCCTGGAATGGGGGGAGAGTCAGGGAGTAAGGATGTGGTAAGGCTTAAGAGGTGGTACCAAGAAGGAATTACAAAAGGGCACAAAGAAACTTTTGGTAGTGACTGATAATGTCCATCATTTTTGATTTGGAGATGATTTCATAGATGCCACATATATTCAAATTATCAAATTACATGGTTTAAATATGTGTAGTGCCCTGGCCGGTTTGACTGGGTGGTCAGAGGACTGAAGGGTCTTGGGCTTGATTCCTGGTCAAGGGCTTGATCCAGGCCTGGCCCCAGGTTGGGGCATGTGTGGGAGGCAACCAATTGATGTGCCTCTCTCTGATACCATAATTTTATGGTCCTATTAATACTTATTTCATACAAAATGTCTAATCACTATGCTGTACCCCTGAAACTACAATAATATAGTCCTGAATGTAATTTTTTAATAAAGTATGAAAAGACAAGTCTTTTGTACATATACTGTAGTGTACAAAACTAACTTCTAATATAAGAGTAACCAATGGCCTTCTGCAAAATATAAATAATCCATTTGAATCTAGTTATTTTAAAAATTCTATTCTGTATAATCTTCTTAAACTTTCTGTATAGAATAATAATAATTATTTTAAAAATATATATATTTTATTGAATTTTTATAGAGAGGAAGGGAAAGGGATAGAGAGCCAGAAACATCGATGAGAGAGAAACATCCATCAGCTGCCTCCTACAAACTCCCTACTGGGGATGTGCCCACAACCAGGGTATATGCCCTTGACCAGAATCAAACCCAGATCCTTCAGTCCACAGGCCGATGCTCTACATACTGAGCCAAACTGTTTAGGGCTGTATAGAATAATTATTATTAAAGTTTTAAAAAACTAAATTTATAGTTTTGAGTTTACTTTTTACACAACAAAAACAAAGTCACAAAATTATTTGGAAAAGATGAATACTGTCAGAAAACAAAAACAAAACAAACCAAAACATTATGAGGCATAAATATGTGTGAAGGAGGGAATTATATTTTATTTTTGAGTAATTTATGAATATTAAAAGTGATATATAGGTTATTTAACATGTCCATGAATCAATTGTAAATATTTAGAAATAAAAGTATGATTATCATAAGACAGCACCTCATTCAACAAATATTTTGAGTATCTATTGTGTGTCAAGCACTAAGTGGATATGTAATTTATTATAAGCAAAATTCCTGTATATACAGAGATCCAGTTTCTGTCCTCTGACCAAGGGTTAGCAAACATTTTAGGTAGAGTCAGACAGTAAACATCATACTTAGTTACCTCTGTCTTGTAGCACAAAAGCAGCCATAGATGATGTGTAAATAAATGAGCATAGTTATGGTCCAATGGACACTGAAACTTGTACTTCATATAATTTTCATGTCACTAAGTATTCTTCCTCTTTTTTTTTTTTTTTCTTCAAGCACTTATAATGTAAAAACTACTCATAGGTCACAAGTTATAATAAAATAAGTGGCCAGCTAGGTTTGGCAACCCATGCTCTAAAGTCTTACATTTTTTATACTTCCTCCAATATTTTATAGTTCCCCCAAATACATGTGATTAAAAGGTTACACATGATATAAGGCATACAATGAAACCTCTCCCTTCTAGCCCTGAACAGACAATCCCAGAGGCACAGATCTCCTCTTTCCAGTTTTTGAGTATCATTCCAAATCTATTGCCATGCTTACACATTTCAGTATAAATAGCCTTATATACACACGACTCTCCACACATATTATTCCATCTATAGAATGAATCCCTGGAGATGGAACAGCTGAGTTATATTTCCTTAAAGAGTTTATTCTAATATGTAATTAGTATCTAGAGCTTCTTCCTTGCTCATGATAAGCCTTACAAAATGCCTTTACCTATTTCCACCTTTCCAACCAACTTTAAAAAAATCAGGTTCAAAGGACTTGTATGCATGCATATAAGCACAACAAATGGACGCAAGACACTGGGGGGATGGGATGAGGGCATGTGACAGGGGGTAGAGATGGCTGGGGGAAGGTCAATGGGGGGTAAGAAGAAGATATATGTATTACTACATATAATACTTTAAACAATAAAAAAATATTTTAAAAAATCAGGTTGCGAATTATACTTATTATACCTACTCTATTTTATGAATCCTTCCTTAGTATTGCATTACATTTCTTAGCTATGGTTGTCAATACCTTAGAGATGAGAAATACGTTTTACTGTTTTCTTTGATCACTATTTCTTGAACTCTACCTCTTTTTTCTTAGATTATTTTTTATTTGATGTAAACATCCTGGGGTCTGTATAAAAATGATTTTGTTTCCACTCTGAATGATAATTTAGTTAGGGATAAGATTTAGAGTTCAAAATATGTCCCATGAGCACATTTTAGATAACTGCACCACTGTCATCTAACATTCTATGTCCAGATTAAAAGTCTAATTGCAAGTCTGATTTCCATTCCTTTATAGGAAACCATATGCTTCTCTTTGGAAGCTTATGAGATTGCATATTTATCTATGAAGTCCATAAATTTTATCAGAATGTATCAGTCTTTTCTATTCATAAATACTTCTACTCAGAGAAATTTTCTTGTTTTTTTCCCTTTGTTTCTTTTGACAATATTTTGGTTCCATCTATATATATAAAGGCCTAAGTGACCATTGAAACTGAACAGACAATCGGACAGACTGCGTGGGTGACCAGGCTGGCAGAGGGAGGGGTCAGTGAGGGGTGACCAAATAACCGAGCAGCAGGCTGTGTGGGGTGACCAGGCTGGCAGGGAGGTTAGTGAGGGGCGACCAAACGACTGAGTAGCAGGCTGCATGGGGCGACTAGGCCAGCAGGGCGGGGGGGGGGGGGGGGGGCGGGTAGAGAAGTTGGGGGTGACCAGACTGGCGGGGGGGGGGGGGGGGACATTTGGGGGCAATCAGGCCAGCATGGGGGGCAGTAAGAGGTGACCAGGCCAGCGGGTGTGTGTGTGTGGGGGAAGTTAGGGGCAACCACGCTGGTGGGGTTGGGGTGGGGGCAATTGGGGGTGACCAGGCAGGCAGGCAGGTGAGCAGTTAGAAGCCAGTGGTCCTGGATTGTGAGAGGGATGTCTGACTACTGGGTATAGGCCCAATCCTTGGGGCCTAAACCAGCAGTCGGACATCCCCTGAGAGATCCCGGATTGGAGAGGGTGCAGGCTGGGCTGAGGCCCTCCCTCCTTAGCAATGGCCTCTAGTTCTATTATAAAGTAGGAATGGGAAATCTGGCATTTATTGTGAGTTTCAAGGGGATGAGGTTGGGGGAAAGAAGCTGTTAAAACAGCCAGAAACCCTCAATTTGTGCCACATCTTTCCAAAAGCTTTCTGAAAAGGTATACTTCCCCCACTGCACAGAGGAAGAAATGGAGACTAGAGAAGGAAGGTTGATTTATATTTGTCAGTACTTTGTCTCCTGAATGATAGTGTCTTTCTGCTTGGCTTTGGCTGTCCAAGATTCTGCCTGGATACACCTACTCTCATGATCTCTATTTTCTTTGTGGTTATTTCTCCTCTTCAAATTTCTTTTACCTCCTGGAACTCTTAAGAAATGTAAAATGGCTCTTCTAGATCTCTTTTCTATGTTATGGCTATTTTTTCCTATTTTCTATGTTTTAATATTCAAGAACTGATTGCTTACTTTCAGGGCAGCTTGCATGTGTTCAAATGGCATGATATCCTTCTAAATCTAGCACACGAATATTTCTTTTAAAGTTTCTCTGTTTCTTACATAGACTCCATTGTTTCAGGACTAATTCTTATATTTGTTCAGCCTGAGGCATCTCTTCCATGTTACCGATTTCCCACAAATGCTTAATGATTTTTATTTTTGGTTCCCATGATAAATGTATCAATGTATCTTAGGAGCCTAGAAATCACTGTACTCTTGTGGTAAATTCACATTTCTAACTAACCCTATAATTCAATTATATATATTCTACCCATACTTGTGTAGGATGACAATTACAGTGTAATAAGTTCTTTGATGTGCAATCCCATGATTCTTCAATCCATTTTGAGTCACATCTTTCTGGTGTTTCATTTCCTCTAACAACCACCGATTTGAGCAACATAGTTCTTACCTAAGAGTTATACAACAAGCTTCAGGAACAGAGCATCACCAGCTCTAACAGACTTCTCCAACAGACAGTTACAGAAGCAGTGACAGCCTGGGAGAAGATCATCACAGATATGCAAGCCAAGGATTTAATAAAATAATATGAAGAGTCAATTAAGTTTTGAAATCATAATAGTTATGCTTCTTACCAATCTTTATTATAGAAGTTAAAATAAGAAATTCTACCTTTTTAAATAGGCTTCATGTTAAAGGTAATTTTCTGCCTATCTTATGATTCAGACATTTCACAGCTGACAGAAACACATACAGATGTTCACATTTACAAGAATGTCCACAGTAGTCTTCAAAACACATAATATACAAATATTGGAAACACAAATATAACATCAACAGAAGAGTAATCATATAATCACACAAACAAGTACTGCACAGCAAAAAAGAAAAAAAATGAACCAACGTTACACGAAACATCAGGAGTGAATCTCACAGTGATATATTATACAATTCCATTAACATGAAGCTCAAACTGGACAAAACTAATATATGAAGACAGAAATCCAAATGCTGGTTAGGGGGCAGGGGCATTACTGACTTGGAAGAAGCAGAGGAAAACTCCTGGGGTGATAGAAATGTTCTATATAAATGTAGGTATCACTTCATACAAGTTCATAAACACATAAAAATTCATCGAGCTGTACTATTAAGATGTATGCGCTTGATGACTTCATTTGTGTTTTACCTCAATAAAAAAAAAAAAAAGAGGTAAGAAAAAATGTAATTTCCAAACCGGTTGGAACTAAAACTGTGCTTATGGGTGTCAAAAATTCTCTGAGCCACAAATGCTGGAAATCCAACATCCCTTTTCCGTTGTTTTAGTCACAGGGTCATTTTAAACCAACAGTCTCACAGGGATAACACAAAATGAGCGTTACCTTCTGGGTCATAAAATACCGGGTTTCCCCGCTCCCCGCTCCAAAGCGCTCAGTACCGCACGCAAAGCACCGCCAATCCCCGGAGCGCGGACCAGCCCGGAGCTCCCCCGCAGCTGTCAGGCTCGCACCCAGAGCCCCGGACCCGCCGAAGGACAAAAGCCTGCGCTACACTCAGATTTCCATTCTGCCCGAACATCACCACGAATAACAGCAACGACTGCGCTTACAAATGCCTCCTCAGCAAGCTGCTCCGAACGGTGCGATTTTCAAGACGAGCTGACGCCGGAGGTCCCCTCCGGAGCGGCCCGGCCCCTCGTCCCCACCGCGGCGTGTGCGCCCGGAGGCGGCCGGCCGGAGGGAGCGCGGGCAAGAGGAGGGACAAAAATAAGCCGCTGGCGGCAGCGTTCTCCAAAGAAAAGCAACCGCTCGAGAATCCGCGCTCTTCCTGACGCCGGAGGAGACTTCGGAGGGCTCGTCCGCGACGCGGCCCCGGTGACCCGACCCGGACAGACTCGTAGCCCAGAGCCGCGCCCGGCGGAGCCGCAGGCGGGCCAGGCCGGGGCGGGGGTCGGGGGGACCGGGTACTCACCGCGCTCACCAGCCCCGCGCCGAGCAGCCGCCTCCTCCTTCCCCTCCACTCCTCCTCTCCCTCCTCCTCCTCCAGCTCCTCACAGCAGCCCGGAGGTGTTCTGCCGGCCCAGGGCCGCGCCGTGGCGCCCGCACCGCCACTTCCGGCAGCGCGAGGAAACCCGCCCCCGCCAGGAAGCCCCGCCCCACCATGAAGACCCGCCCACACCCGCGGTGACTCCGCCCCCCGTCGTTGCCCAGTGCCTGCAAACAAAGCTGGAAAACTGGCATACAGTTTAGGTTAATCGATTATCTGTTAAAAATTTGTGTGTGGTGTGTTTGTGCCTGTGTAAACCCAAAAATGATTTGTGGAGGCGAAGGGAGTGCCCGAAGCAGGAAACTGCTGTCGCCCCAGCAACGGTGGGCAGAGACTGGAGCACCCGCTCAGCCCCAGCCGTGGGCTCTGGAGAGAGAGGGACTCGCCCCAGCGGAGCGCTGCCCGGCCGGGAGTCCTGCCTGATGGGCACCGGGCTGACTGACAAGTCGCTGAGGTGTCTGAATGTTCGGGGAGCGGGGCTGTTCCCCAGGGAGGAAGCCCGGGGCTGCCAGTGCCCTTTAGGCTCTTCCCTCCACTTCTCCTCTTCTTCTTCCTCTTCCTCTTCCTCTTCCTCTTCCTCTTCCTCTTCCTCTTCCTCTTCCTCTTCCCCTTCCCCTTCCCCTTCCCCTTCCCCTTCTCCTTCTCCTTTTTTTTCTCCTTCTCCTTCTCCTTCTCCTCCTTCTCTTCTCCTTCTCCTCCTCCTCCTCCTCCTCCTCCTCCTCCTTCTCCTTTTTCTTCATTTTCTACATTAAAAAAATATATATATATTTTATTGATTTTTTTTTTACAGAGAGGAAGGGAGAGAGAGCTAGAAACATCGATGAGAGAGAAACATGGACCAGCTGCCTCCTGCACACACCCCACTGCGGATGTGCCCGCAACCAAGGTACATGCCCTTGACCAGAATCGAACCTGGGACCTTTCAGTCCGCAGGCTGACACTCTATCCACTTAGTCAAACCGGTTTCGGCCCTCCACTTCTTTGAACCAGGCTTTCCTTACATAAAATGAGGGAAACATTCTGGGAAGGCTTCTTGGTCTTACATTGTATGAGTTTAGTGAAGGAAAAAGAAAGGCCCTCCATTCCACTGCTGGTTCCAGGGGCATCCCCGTGGCATGCTTTCTGCCCAGAGCAGGCGAGGGGATGCCGGGCGTCAGCACCTTGCCTGTGTCTGGGTGGGCAGGCTGCTCTGAGAATGGCTCTGGGGTCTGCCTCGCACCACTCTGCTTTTCTTTTTTTAAAATAATTTTTTCTTTATTAAGGTATTACATATGTGTTCTTATTGCCCCATTGGCCCCCCACCCCTCCACTCATGCCCTCCCCCCTCCCCCCACTGGTGTCTGTGTCCATTGGTTAGGCTTATATACATGCCCACCCTCCCCTACCTTCCCTCTGAGGTTTGATAGTCAGATCGATGCTTCTCTGTCTCTGGATCTGTTTTTGTTCATTAGTTTATGTTGTTCATTATATCCTATACATGAGTGCGATCATGTGATATTTATCTTTCTCTGACTGGCTTATTTCACTTAGCATAATGCTCCCCAGGTCCATCTATGCTGTTGCAAATGGTAAGACTTCCTTCTTTTTTACTGCAGCACAGTGTTCCATTGTGTAGATGTACCACAGTTTTTTAACCCACTCATCTGCTGATGGGCACTTAAGCTGTTTCCAAATCTTAGCTATGGTGAATTGTGCCGCTACGAACATAGGGGTGCATATATCCTTTCTGATTGGTGTTTACGCTCTGCTTTTCTTACCAGGTTATCTTGGTAGGTTCTTTGGGCTTAGGCTCTCTAAGCCTATTTCCTCAGCAGTCCCATGAGGACAGAACAGTGGCATGTGCTTCCTAAGGTGGTTGTGAGGATGAAACACAGTTTTGTGTTTGGTGTTGGGTGCTGTGCCTAGCAGGCTGCAGGCTGCGGGAGCTCACTGTCATCATTACACGCCTAAGTCAGAGCAGGAGGCTAAGGTGACTTTGGGTGCATCCAGTAGGAGAGGGTTTGTTCCTAACTACCCTTCCCGCCAGAGAGTAAAGAATTCCTCTAGTCATGGATCCCCTAGGTCAGTGTTTTTCAACCTTTTTTGGGCAAAGGCACACTTGTTTCATGAAAAAAATCACGAGGCACACCACCATTAGAAAATGTTAAAAAATTTAACTCTGTGCCTATATTGACTATATATATAAAGTAATTCTCTTGAATAGGAATCAAATAAACACAAAGAAAGTATTTTATAATTACTTTATTATGAAATATTAAGTAAACAAAATAGTGAAAAATTATAAAATTCTTGTCTTGTCTGCACCTACGGCACACCAGGCAACATCTCGCGGCACACTAGTGTGCCGCGGAACAGCGGTTGAAAAACGCTGCCCTAGGTCTGTAAGCTCCTGAGGAGAAGGGCCATGTCTTTTTCATCTCCTAGGACTTTCTATGCACATGGTACGTGTCTGATACATATGAGTTGAATTGATTAAAATAAGAACATGCCAGAATCCCTCCCTTGTCTAGAATCTTTGCACTTGGCCAGCTACTCAAGCACACAGCATGCCTGATTAAATTGACCACCTGCCATAATGAAGCTTTCAGTCTTGTTTCTGGTTATTTTTCTGTACCAAGTTCAGCCTCGTGTGAGTCCCCGGGCATCTCAGCGGGGTAGTTACGGTCCTCAGTTTACAGTGGAGTTGGAACAGGAACACGGAGAGGCAGCTTCAGAGGCCCTCCCAGCACGGAGCCCGGCATGAAATGGAAACAGCAGGGTTCGTGCTGGTTGTCATTTCTTTCAAATTGTTATTTGAATCCTCCATTAAAGTTGTTTTCAAAATAACTGAGGTTCTATCAATGGATTTTAATTGTTAGCTTATTGTTATTTTGACTGCCAAATCAAATACAATGCATGTAGTTTGAATTTGGAGAGAAGATGATGCATAATTCAAATTTCATGGCAGACAATGAATGATATCCTGGGGCTTATAAATTAGTTCCCTTAGGGAAAATACTAAAGTACTACCCTATTTCCCCGAAAATCAGACAGTGTCTTATATTAATTTTTGCTCCCAAAGATGCGCTAGGTCTTATTTTCAGGGAATGTCTTATTTTTCCATGAAGAAGAATACGGTACACATTTATTGTTAAATGAAAATAAAGGAAATTTATTACCTGTATACAGTACGGTAGTACAGTAGTTGTCAACACAAACCAGAGCAAACTGTGAATCCTACAGTATCAAGAATTTACTCATTTATTCAATGACAATCATGTCATCATCTTCTGGAACATCATTATAACAATCCAATTCCTGAATTTCCTGGTGAATTTCTTGTGACTCCATTTCTTTCAGAATCAGTGGACCAAATCTCTCATGTTTAGCCGGGGGGGTGGGGTGGGGGGGTGGCTTATTTTCGGGGCAATGCCTTAAATTTCACTCAGAAGGAAACCTGTAAGTAGGTCTTATTTTCAGAGGATGTCTTATTTTCGGGGAAACACGGTATTATGGTATGATGAATATCAGAAGAATGTAGATTTTCTAACACACACACACACACACACACACACACACACACGCATTTCCTTTAATCTTAACAAAATAACGAGAGCTGGGACCGGTTTGGCTCAGTGGATAGAGCGTCGGCCTGCGGACTGAAAGGTCCCGGGTTCGATTCCAGTCAAGGGCATGTACCTTGGTTGCGGGCACATCCCCAGTAGGGGGTGTGCAAGAGGCAGCTGGTCGATATTTCTCTTTCATCGACGTTTCTAACTCTCTGTCCCTCTCAATTCCTCTCTGTGTAAAATCAATAAAATATATATTTTTTAAAAAAACAAAAAACAAAAAAAACAACAACAAAATAACGAGAAAGCTTCCCCACTCCCCTGGCCTGCCTTTGTGTCTCTGCCAAAGCAAGTGATGGGGGCTGACTCCATTGCTACAGCAAATCCGCTTTCACTTCAGTGATTTGCCTTCCTTTTCATAGTTTTCCTGGTGACTCCACCAAGACAGGGTCTGTACTACTTGTCAGGTGCAGTATACACACAGACCTCAAGGCCATGGTAAGTCAGAATTGAGTCTGACCTCACTCTCTTTGCATTGAATTGCTTGGCTATTTGTTCTCAGCTTTGTATTCATGTTTTGTTACCGATTCCCATTTGCTTGGCATCTTTGATGGAACCAGGCCATTCATTTCATTTTGCTGCCATTTTTGTTACTGTTTTGTGTGCTGTCTAAAAGTATTGTTTGTTATAAGGAGAATCATAGGATAGTTAGACCACAGGCATGGGCATCAGAACACTGTTGCCAAAGCTAGCCTCACAGACCTGTGAGTTTGGGATTCTCACCAGACCAGGACTGTGGTTGGCAAACTGCAGCTCCCGAGCCACATGGGGCTCTTTGGCCCCTTGAGTGTGGTTCTTCCACAAAATACCACGGCCTGGGCAAGTCTAGAAGAAGCTTAAGTTTAAAAAATTTGGCTCCCAAAAGAAATTTCAATGGTTGTACTGTTGATATTTGGCTCTGCTGACTAATGAGTTTGCCGACCACTGCCCTAGGACAAACTTTGCTGTGGAGTCACTGGTGAAACTGGATGAGGTTCTTCCATCTTGATTTTGTGTCCCGAGAGGTGAATAAGCACTCTGTTCCTACTCAGTTGCCAGTTCTCATGGTATCATCTAAATTTATATCCTCGCCTTCTCCAGGAAAAACTCCTGCTTCTTATATGTACTCTCTTTACCATTCCAATTTTTGTGCCTATTTCTCTAAATGTCATAACTTCACCAAGCATTTTGGGCCTTCAGTAGCCACTCTAAGGCTAAGGGACATTTAATTTGAACAAGTTGTTCATTTGAGAGATACATTAGAAAAGAAAGGGAATAAGATTTCCCAGACCTAATGGCAGCATTTTTGATTGATATTTGAAGGACTCTAAACAATATTCTGATTCAAAAATTGTATCACTAAAAGCTTCTTTGGCCAGCTAATGAGCAATCTGACATACTTAAGCAACAAGAAACTCATGCTCCCAGGAAAACACCCTCAGCTCGTCCTCTTGCCTTCCTATATATCCAGTTCCCCCTCTCTCCCTCATCCTTCTGATCTCTTTCCTATCACACCTCTATCCACTCCTCCCTCCTCTTGTCTACCCATACCTCTCCCCAACAACTGTCTAAGACTGCAATTCCCATTGGTCTCTGAATGCCTCTTCTTATGAACTAGGTAAGTAGGAAACTGTGGAATTTAAACCTTGGATTCAAACGGAATTAAGAGCTATAATTAAGGATTTCCTCAAACCCAGACAAGAATAGCAATTATTCATAGAATATTTAGAACATTGTGGAATGTTATGTGACCCAGTGCTATCTGACCTATATCTACTTGTACACAGATTGATTAAAACCCCAGGTTGCTAAATGGAACAGTTGGCTGGACTCACCTGGAAAGGGATTTACAGAATCCTTTCCACAATAAAGCAGTTTCACAAAAAGGGTCTCCTAAAAGCCATCCCTAAGACATCTCCAATAACAGCAGATGAACCACAGTGGAAACAGAAAAGAGGAATCTACAGGAGACTTTGGGATAGACTAGAAACTGCATTGTGTTCTTGCAGCCAATTCAATGCCAACAATAATCCCCAATTTGGGGTGCAGCGAGGAAGGAAACTTTATTCAGTGCAAAACATCTCAATTGTTATACAGCAAGCACTGCTGTAAAACTGCACAGCTGTGAGGCAGCCCTAGGGCCTGGGCAGTCTTGGGATCAGCTCTGCTCTGCTAAGACACCTTTGGTATTTCAGCTCAACCAGGTTAATGCAGTTGTCAGTCTTCCCTGGAGAGGGAAAGTGTGCTCCCAGAGCAGGACCTGGCTGATATAGACAGAAGTCCCCAGACCTTGCTCCTGATTGGTCTGTCCTCAGTTTGATTAGTCCAAAGGACACTTCCCTAATTGGTCAGAATAGAGCTTCTCAGATTGATCTGTAAAGATGTTGATGGGGTGGGAACTGGTTTGGCTCAGTGGATAGAGCATCGGCCTGCAGACTGAAAGGTCATAGGTTTGATTCCCGGTCAAGGTCATGCACTTTGGTTGTGAGCACATCCCTGGTAGGGTATGTGCAGGAGGCAGATGGTCGATGTTTCTCTCTCATCGATGTTTCTAACTCTCTATCCCTCTCTGTAAAAAAGAAATAAAATATATTAAGAAGAAAAAATAGATGCTGATGAGGTTCAGGGGGGTGGGGGAAGAGGTATAGCTGTGCAGCTCTGATTGGATGGGGAAAGCCTCAGTCCTATTGGTTGAAACGGGATTCCAGGAACTCCTTTGTAAGGGCTGGCTCAGCTGGCAGAAGCGCAGTGCAGGCAGGCTGTCCAGGCAGGCTTTTCTCTGAAGTGCAGTGTGAAAGACTTCTATATAGAAGTGGCTTCTAGGCTCTTGACTAAAATTTGAGACCAGTTAGCCACCAGGGGCCCTTCTTAGTAGGTATCTTCTTTCTCAGGACCCACAACTGCAACAGTATTTTGGAGTCTAAAAAGTTGCCCTTTCACCTCATTTGGTTAATGAAGTTACAACTGAAACTGCAGATCACATTCAAAAATGGAACTTAGAATGGGAATAGTGCCTTGACTGGAACTACAATACCTGGCAGATAATAGAGGCAATCTATTTTAAAGGGTTTTTAAACAAGACAGGACACAAAATAAACCTGTGGTCCTGCAGGCCAGCATACCACCTACTGACAAGGACACTTGAAAAAGAATACTGATGCCGGGACCGGTTTGGCTCAATGGATAGAGCGTCAGCTTGGGGACTGAAGGGCCCCGGGTTCGATTCCGGTCAGGGGCATGTGCCTTGGTTGCGGGCATATCCCCAGTAGGGGGTGTGCAGGAGGCAGCTGATCGATGACTCTCTCATTGATGTTTCGAACTCTCTATCTCCCTTCCACTCTGTACAAAATCAATAAAATATATTTAAAAAAAAAAAAAAAGAAAGAAAAAGAATACTGAGAAAAGGATGGTCTCATCTTATGAGACAAAGAAAAGCTCCTTAATTCAGATTTATGAGGGTGCTCCAAGGAAGAAAAAGTACTTGCTACCGGGCCATACCCTTACATACTCAAGGTGAACTAACTAGAAATGTAGATAGTGTGCTAGCTTCCGAGGGCTGCTGGAACAAATTACCACCAACTGAGCGGCATAAGACTACAGACACGTGTTTTCTCACAGTTCTTGAGGCTTGAAGTCCAACATCAAGGAGTCGGCAGGGCCACCCTCTCTGCAAAGGCCCTGGGGGATCCTGCCTCGCCTCTTCTAGCTTCTGGCGGTAGCCAGCAATCCTTGGTGTTCTCGGCTTGTAGATGCATCGCTCCCATCTCGACCCCCATCTTCACATGGCATTCTCCCCCGTGTTTTGTGTGTCCAGATTTCCCTCTTCTGCTGAGGAAACCACCCTAATCCAATATGACCTCATCTTAACTTGATTGCCTCTACAAAGGCCCTATTTCCAAATAAGGTCAAACTCACAGGTTTTGAGGGTGAGGACTGGAACATATCTTTTGTGGGGACACAGTTCTACCCACTGTATATGGCAACCCCACGCATTTCTGGTGGATACAAGTACTCCTCTTTCTGCATTAAACCCTGTCATCTTTGCTCAGCCTCCTTTTTGGAGTAAACGCAGAACAGACACAGGTGGCAAGCATTTCAGCTAACCCCCAGATACCCTCTATTTTCCTGCCCTTAACTATAAGCCTGGAGCCCTTGATTGCAAAACATTCCTTCCTGCTCTGTGACAGCCTCCTGCAAATTTAATAAGGAGAAACTTACTTTGCAATTTTATTTTTATTTAAAAAATTTTTTTTTAAAGAAGTATCTTATTTTTTATTTTTTTAAATATATTTTATTGATTTTTTACAGAGAGGAAGAGAGAGGGATAGAGAGAAACATCGATGAGAGAGAATCATTGACCAGCTGCCTCTTGCACACCCCTTACTCGGGATGCACCCGCAACCAAAGTACATGCCCTTGACGGGAATCGAACCCGGGACCTTTCAGTCCGCAGGCCGAAGCTCTATCCACTGAGCCAAACTAGTTTCAGCTTACTTTGCAATTTTAAATGAACACCAGAATATTTGGGACTATTTGTGATATTCCAAAGGATTCTTCTATTCACAAGCAAGTTGATTCTGCTCTGAATTTATCTTTGTTTCCTCCATTACATTATATGCATATCCTGGACAAGTATTTGACACTGTACCCGACGCAGAACCTGTTGAAATTCAGAAGGAGCCTACCTACCATTACCCATACTTCCCCAATATCCCTTGAAGCCAGCAGTAAAGGAAGGGATCACACCCATTGTATAAGCCTCAGATCCAATGTCTTGTCACGTACTGCCCTAACCCCTGTAATACACACATCCTGGCAGTAAAGAAACCAAGAGCACAGGGACATCCACTTGTTTAACGCTGAAGGGCCACCAACAAAATTGTTATTCCTCATTTCCTCAAACTCAGATACCATCCTGCAAGCCTCTACTGAAGGCACTTGCTGTAGTGAATCTTTTTTTTTTTTTTCCCAAGTGTGCTTATAGAACTAGGCAGTGTTCGTGTGTGTGTGTGTGTGTGTGTGTGTGTGTGTGGTAAAATACACAGAACATAACATTGATCACTTTAACCATTTTTAAGTTCCCAGTTCAGTGGGATTAGATACATTCACACTGATGTGCAACCAACACCAATATCCATTTTCAGAAAACTGCCAGCATCCCAACAGCAACCTGGTACCCGTGCAAGACTCACTTCCCACTTTCCCTTCCCCCAGGCCCTGGCAACCACCATTCAACTAATGTCTCTATGAATTTACTACTTTACCTACTTATGTAAGTGCACTCATATAGAATCTGACTTTGTGTGTCTGGTTTTTTTCACTCAGCATGTTCTCAAGGTTCTTCAGTGTTGTAGCATATGTCAGAATGTCACTCTTTTTTTTTTAAAAATATATTTTATTGATTTTTTACAGAAAGGGAGAGAGAGAGCTAGAAACGTTGATGAGAGAGAAACACCAACCAGCTGCCTCTTGCACACCCCCTACCGCGGATGTGCCCGCAACCAACGTACATGCCCCAGAGTGGAATCGAACCTGGGACCTTTCAGTCCACAGACCGACGCTCTACCACTGAGCCAAACCGGTTTCGGCAGAATGTCACTCTTTTTTAAGGCTGAATGACTGTTAGTAGCTTTTGGTTTTCATCATGGAGGACAGAAGTTGATTGAAAGTCCCTGATCTTTTCCCCAGGTCTTTAGTCATAACTTAAATAATCACAATTTCCCTTATGACCCAGTTCTGACACAAATTGTAGATTTGCTTTGCTGAGAGAAAAAGGATTCCATTTATTCTCACCATTAACAGAATCTGGACCTAAAGTTTCAAAAGATAAATTACAATTTTGCCATAACACAGTCTTTTTTTTGGGGGGGGGGGGGACACTCTCTTCTGATAGACTAAAAAATCTCCAAATCTATTGTAGCCCCCTCACAAAGCTACACTGGAGAGAAATTTGAGGTTTAACTAGATATTACAGACAATTTCTTCTCTTTATATAATTGTTAGGTCAGAATATACTAACTCATCCTAATGGCATTGTTAGATTATCCCAAACAGTATACATTGCCTTAAATCTTACCAGCCACCAAACCTTCACAATGAAAACCTCTGGGCAATTCCAATCTCACTGAAGATCTATTTGCAGTATCATGAACAAGTTACTTTAAACAAGTTAACCTGTGGCTTTGCTAGCATCCTGCTTTCCCAGAAAAAGAACCAATTTGTTAGAGTCTACCTAAGCTAAATTTAAATTCAACCTTCAGAGGGTGATGAGCCAAATACTTGCTTCCTGTAAGATACCACTATAGGTTCCAAACATGTAACCAGCTGATGTAAGGCCTGGCTCTGGACTTCTGTCACGAACAGATTTCTCCCCTAGATCTCCACGTGTCCCTGCCAGATGTATCTTTGTGGTTAGGATGCCTGGTTCCATTTGCTTCAGACTAACATCTCATGCATGCATGTAGGAATAAAATTTCAAAACTTGTCTGTACATAGAAGTCCTAATTCTATAAATCAAGGCTGAAAATTCTGATTCAGACATTAGCTCCAAAAGGAAGTCACCCTTAATTATTCAGTACTCTTCCTGGGGGAATTACTTGCTCATTGTTTAGCAGATTTCTATTGGTGGGAGTTATACATAATGAAAGACTAATATACAAATCCACCAAATAGTGGAATGACCAGTCGCTATGATGCACACAGACCACCAGGGGGCAGATGCTCAATGCAGGAGCTGCCTCCTGGTGGTCAGTGCGCTCCCACAGGGGGAGTGCTGCTCAGCCAGAAGCTGGGCTCATGGCTGGTGAGCACAGTGGTGGTGGTGGGCGTTTCTCCCACCTCTGAGGCAGTGCTAAGGAGCAGCGAGCCAGAAGCCAGGCTCATGGCTGGTGAGTGCAGCAGTGATGGCGGGAGCCTCGCCTGCTTCTGCTGCAGCACTAAGGACCCCTCTGGGGATGTCTGCCTGCCGGTTTAGGCCTGCTCCCCAGGCTTAAAGCTAAGCCAGCAGGCGGACATCTCCCGGGGGGTCCAGACTAAGAGAGGGCACAGGCTGGTCTGAGGGGTCGTGAATGTAGTCTGGGTCTCTAGTAGAATTATAAGAAACTCATCACTAATTCTGATAAAGTCATTAGTGGTACCATCTCTTCCCTAGATGGAACACAGAGCAATCCCAATTGTTTGGCATGACAATAATGGACATTGCTCTAGATTTCTTGTGTGTTAGTCATGGTCTGTGCCATTCCTAATATAATACTTGGGTCCTCAAAACCAGGAAGATGGACCAGGAGATATGATGCCTTAAGGCAAAAGCTCTCTAAAGTGGCTCTCTGAAGTGGATCTTCTTGGCCTATTTAGGACTTGTTCTTGGCTTGGAGTTCTTGGTTCAAAACACCTTACAGGGATTATTAATTGTTCTTATTGTTGTCATAGTGATCATGATGGTTTATGGCATTCTATCCAGGGTCTAAAATGCTTCTGCACAGTCACTTTCTTGTCAGATGATCATTGTAATGATATAACAGAAAGATAAATATCAAGAAGACTTCATGCTCTGGCAGGTTCGGCTCAGATGATAGAGCATCAGCCTGCAGACTGAAGGGTCCCAGGTTCGATTCCAGTCAAGGGCATATATCTTGGTTGCAGGCACATCCCCAGTAGGGAGTGTGCAGGAGGCAGCTGATTGATGTTTCTAACTTTCTATCCCTCTCTCTTCCTCTCTGTAAAAAATCAATAAAATATATTAAAAAAAAAAAAAAAAGACTTCATGATGTTGTTGACCATGGAGATGACTGAAGGATCAATCTTAAAGTGGTGAAGATCTGGATTTTTCACTTCATTTAATTTTTCTTTTTTAAGTGTTTTGAAAGTATTACAGATGTCATTGTTTTCTCCCCATTGGATTTCCTTGAAAATTTCAACCTACAAGCAAAAGAACCAAAAGAACAACAACAACAAAAAAAACAACCAACCAAAACAAAACAAAACAAAAACACATTTGGGAACTGAGAAACAGAATACGCAAACAGACAATGGCTAGACCACATATAACCGAAGAACTCTAACCCACAACCTTTGCAGTAATAAGCCCAGAATAATCAAGACATGGTCAATGACTGCTAGCTTCTCTACTTTGTGCTCCCTTTTCCAACTCAAAACCAGTCTAAGAAAACCAAGTTTGTTTCCCAGGTGAGGCACTTAACATGCCCTGCTTCTAGGGAAAGCCTCCCTTTGCCATGCCAACCAACTCTGAAGACACCTGAGGCCTCCCCACCTCCTTTTGTTCCCACTATGGAGCCTCGGACTCCTCTGCCTGCCCTGAGTGTCTGCCAAAATAGGAGTGGAGTCCCCTGTATAACAAGTTCAGAATAAGTAGCTTCTGCTTGTTCTCACTTGGGTGGTCTTTATGTCTACAAATGATTATAGATCACTTGGCGTCTTTTTAAAAATACAATTTTCTCCCACAATTGTATTGATGACTATCTTGAGAGAGACCACAATCTTCCCCTCCTCTGTATTATTCCTAGTCTTAAAGATCATTTCCTACAATTATTCTCCCACCCCCAACATTCATGAAGTCTCCCAAACTCTTTGGGTGCTCCTGGCCTTTCAGGCCCTGTGGCCACAGAGCCTTCAGGAAAAATTTAAAGTCTTTGAAACTCTCAGAAGGAAGGCACAATATGGAGCCAGTCATATGGTGAGAAGAGCTCTCAGACCGGGGCTGCGAGGCAGGCTCCCTGCAGCCTCTGGACAAAGTCCCTTCCCTCAGGCGGCTCTTCCTTCTCCTGGGCTAGACCCTTCCCAGCCCACAGCAATGACTTTCCTCCATGGGGAAATGGCAAGTGCAGAAAGGGACTGGAGGTGTGGACAGGTGAGGAACAAGAGCAGCCAGAAAAATACTGTTTACTTTGGTGCTATTTACAAATTAACAAAGATCAATAAAAACATGGACCTATAAAATGGACTATGCACTTTTATTCAAGAACTTGACAGTGTGGTGCATGGTAAATACTGTCTGTATTGAAGCATCAAAATGACTTCCTTCTCAAAAAATGAATCTTTTCCTTTTCCTTTTATATGTTCAGTTTTAGAATGCACTTTCCTTACCTTGCCTGCCCACATTTTGAACTTGAATTGTTCAGTGTCATCGGAAGGGATGCAGGATTACGGTCTTCCCTGGTGTGGGACTGAAGTTGAAGTCACAGTGGTGGGAGCAGTCTCAGGTCATTGCTCCCTCCACGCTGCCTGGCTCGCTCCCCGTGACGGACATGGCTGCAGCCTGCAGCCACATGGCTCTGTCGTGCGGTCTTGCCTGGGCTCCCGCTGAGATCCTGGTTGGCCAGGTCCTGTGTTAACACGTCAGAAACATCTGCAAAGGTATCTTGTCACTTGACATAGCATCGAAACCCGAGTCGCAGAGAACGTGCTTTCTTGTGGGTGTTCAATGTGAGAGTGAAGCCTCTTCTCCCAGCCGTCAGCCGCAGGACAGGGTGGCGTGCCTCAAATCACAAACTTCTCTACCCACGCGTTCCGGTTCCGTACCATCTTGGTAAGATAGCCCTTGGTGGGAGTCCAGCTTCCTAAAGAGGTGGGAGGACTGCACAGTTCTCACGGGCCATCAGGACTGCTGCTTGGAGAAGGGATGAGGACGGGGCAGGCAGGGTCAGTGGAAGGTCATTTCTGCACGTAACGGCCCATGAGCAGAGGGCAAACTCCACACCTGCCTTTATGCCGAGAGGCACCCCATGCTGCACCTTCAGATCCACTCTCACTGCATCTCCCAGGGCCTTAGACTCTCACAGGATTTTTTAGGCATTTCCCAGAACCACCCTAACCACCACCAACTAAATATCCAAATATCCTTTGTGTGAATGTGTTGGAGGAAGGAGAGAAAGCCATTTACTGTGTGTGTGTGTGTGTGGGGGGGGGGGAAGGTTGTACTGCAAGAAATTGTGCTTTTCCTTCCAATTTTCTTTTATATGTAAACTGTTTGTCCAACTCCTTTTCTTAGGCATTATATTCAACAACATTTGTACCCAAATAAGCTGGCCTTGTGGTGGGAAGGGATTGTTGTGGATGCTGGCGGAGAATGTGCTTTTTAAGAAAAATAAACCAGAGACAAATGAAAAGAAAAACCAGACACAAACTCCTATGGTCATGTAAAGGGGGGTTTAGTATGTTAGTACTCGCTTTCCTCGCCGTGGGTTTCTAAACATTCAAAGGCAAAGGCTGTAGCAAATAACTTGAGCCTAGAAATTAGGTGTATTTCCAGTCCCTGTAGCCGACTGAAGGAGGAAACAGAGCAGACTCAGGCTCTGGGGCCAGCAGCTGCAGTGCCCGGGGTGCGGGCAGCCCGTGTGCGCACATGTGTGCGTCCGCCTGACCGAGGAAATGATACAGGCCCTCGGCAACCCGACGTCAGATTTATGGTGGCAACAACTCGTGTTTGCCGACGGACCCACCTGCTCCTTGCCAGCTCATAGAATTCCTGCCCAGTCCAGCGGAAACAGAAGCACTCGGTGTCCTCAACTTCATAGTGCTTCACAGTTTTCCCTCCTACTCCCCTGGGCTTTCAGTCATGACTATGCATTTTACGTCCCCTCCCCCACACCTGTCCAACTCTAGCTTCAAGAACCAAGAGGCAAGCACACTGCCAGGGAAGCATACACACCTGAACTTGGCCTTGGCGGCTGCTCTGTTCTTGAGAGGGGAACCTGAAGGCAGGGGTTCTCTGAATAGCGGGACTGGCTGAATTTTCATTTACTGTGAATTTTCATTTACTGTCAAGGCGCCTGTTCACCTACATATCGTGCAAGACAAGTCCATCCGACCACCGAGAGCCTCCTGACCTTCCACCACTGTTAGTTCCCCGGGGGCTGCCCCCACAGACCCCCTTGTCACATCTTCATCCTCGCACTGAAACTTCAAAATAAAACACCTGATGTTCCCAGTGAGGAAGTTAAGTAGAGGAAAGAAGTTTACACGTTTTGTGATATATGATTTTATTTACATAACTAAAATTATTTCCTTAGTCACCTTGATTTACAAAAACAAATGAACATGGCAAGGTTTTAATAACCTTTCATAAATAGATTTCACAAATTTTCATAACTGACAGATTGCTACTTAATACTCAGCAACACTTAAACACTTAGTAACTTCTGCATATATGCGTGAAAATCGAGAGGACTAGTAGGCATGAGTACTTGTATAACTCAGGACTAGACAGTTAGGTTAACAGTCAAGGGTTAATTCCCCATCACTGGGTCAGCCACTTGGACTCGGAGTCCTCACCCTGCTAACAAACCTGCTATAGCAACTCACTGAGTAGGCATTTTTAATAATTTGAAAGTTTACCCTTATTTAATAAGACCAGCGTTAAGCACATCTGAAACCAGAGACTTCCAACAAGATGTGGGTAAGAGAACTAATAGGGCATCTGACAAATGGCTCCAGCTACAGCCGCCTTGCGCCTCCAAGAAGTGTTTCTCCAGCTCTTTCTCTGGGGTGTTTTGAGTGCGCACACACCACGAGGCTCCAGCACACACTCAGCCGAGCCTTCTTGGCCACAAAAACGCCGTTAGTGTTACTGCTTTTACGTAATGCCTCTGAAACACAGGCTTGTTATAAACCTACAGGCACGTCCTTCCTTGGTGCGCTCCATCCAGGCCAGGCAGCGTCTGGTCACCGATCCTCCCCTGGGAAGTTACGGTGCTGAGACAAGTTACAGAAGAGCCACCAGGACTTTCCAAACGCTCCCCCTCCCCCCAAGCTGGAGGAGCGCAGTGTCTGTGACCACAAACGGGCAGAGGAGAATGACAAGCTTATGAGTCACGGTCAGAATCTGAGAAACAAAAATGTCTTGCTATAGCAGCGTCAAGTCCACACACGGGAAGCGTGGATACACGTGCTTTCCCACACAAGCTCTATGAGAGCCAGAACACCGTCTTTCCCGCGTCAGAGCTGAAATCAGAGCGGGGGAGCTCCTTGGTCACTGTCAATGCTACTTCTAACATAGCTGGCTGAACGGTCCCTTGTACACTGAGCACCAGTCCGCCCACTCCCGAGGTGTGAGATGAGCCACTGCTTTCCGGTGCTGGGCATGCAGTGGGCGGAAGACGGAGGCGGGGGGCGGGGGGCTCCCAGCTGCCACCTCTCTGTCTGGACTGGAGGCCACTCCACAAGCACCCCCTTCCTCCGTGCTGTTCTAGACCAGGAAGTGACCCCTCAGTGATGGGGAACCGTGTTTGTGAGCTCTCTCCCGACACCGCCTGTCTACACAGCAAGTATGGCATCACATCTCTCCATTGTGCTAATCTAAGAATCATGTTAATCGTGATAAAAAAAAAAATCAAATGTCTTCCTAAGAAAAGGTTTTCTTTTAATTAAAGAAAAATAGAAATCTCAGGGTCCCAAATCCTGAGCCCAGGGCTGTGCCAAGACCCCTTCTCCCACGCCAGCCCCAGCAGGTTCTGACACCAAAACTCGGCCTTGCCAGGCTCGGTTCTCCACACCGTCAGTCCTTTGGGCCAGTTTTGTCCTTGCTGCCTTTGTGGGGGGCTTGAAGGGGGGGCATGTGCTTCATGTTTACATCTGGTTGCCTTGTTGGGTGGCAACCAGGAGAATCAAACAGATCAGGTAGTGAGTGAGGGGCCCAACGTGTGAGCACAGAGCACGGTGATCCCTGATGAACACGGGCTGGCACTGGCGCTGCCAAGGGCTGCAGAGGAGGAGGGGGAGGAGGAGGAGGAGGAGGAGGAGGAGGGACCTACACACGGGACCGGCCTCCCATCCCGTGCACGGCGTCTGCTTGGGAGGGAAAAGCCACCAGCCAGCCAGCGGAAAGGGCACCGTGAGGGCTGGCGGACCACCTCGGCCAGCGTCCTCTGCTTGTGAGTCCATTACCTTTCACAAAGAAATGTTAACTACCAAACGAGTCCGTTAATTGTGCCGCTGAGGGTGAAACCATCCAGTTAGCATATACACTATCATTGGCATAGCGTGGACACCCAGTGCTAGTGCCATCGGCTCTCGTGAGTGGTACAGGACTCTCCTCAGGCCAGTTCGGGTCTGACATGCCTAAAAATGAAAACAGATCGTTTGCTCTGCACTGAAGAACCCACGCTCCATGTGCAGACAGTAAGGGCTTGGCAAAACTCCCTGTGAGCTTCCACTCAAACTCGGGGCTCTGTGCCCATTACACAGAGGGGCTCCTGCTCCATTTGTCTGCGAAGCACGTGCTCGGGGGAACTATCACGAGCTCTCGGGGTAACTGACCAGAAATGACCAGCTTTGACGTTGGTCAGTTTCAGACGCTCAGATCTGACATATGTTGTGGACCTCTTTCACTCGCTTCCCAAGGCTCGTCGCTGTACCCAGTGGCTTACGGCAGCGGGAGGCTTGATAAAAAGTGCCCGGGCCTAAAGAAGCCTGTCTCCCCCCCAAGTCTACCCTGGGGAGAGGTTCTTCCAGATCAAGAGTGTGCACAGGGAGCCCACAGCGGCGCCAGGACAGAGGCACGAGCACCAGACCCAAAGCCAGCGAGGCACCGAGTGACCCAGGAGGCATGCAGAGGGAACACGCTCAGCTGGAAAATGCTCGAAACACCAAGATTTCAAAAAAATTAAAAGTAATAAAAATCAACAATGAGGTTAGAAAACAGAAAAATTTCAAGTATTTAATTGAAGACAAAAGAAGGAGTTTTGGCAAGAACCGTCTTTACTGTCCATTGCGAGACCACAGCACCACAGACTATGTTCTTCCAAGAAGCATCTGCTCTAGCTCTCAGCACTGACTTCGTAAGTGACAACTGTCATGACAGTGTGTACCGCAAAGGATGTGAAAACAGCTGCCTGCGTGTGGCCTCCCCGGTGCTGGCCTGTGGCTGGGCACCCGCCCACCCAGACAGGGTCTGGGGCCACTGGCTCCTCCTTTTTAAATCAAATGCCCCCCCCCCCTCCCAGTTTGGGTAAGTGTGTCCCAGTAGTTAAATTACAAGTACTATGACTTGATACCCACCCCAGAAATGACTTATTCATCATAATCTCAACGACCCCTGAGTGTTCTGCCCTGCCCTCTTTCTTTATCGTCTTAAGTTGCTGGGCAGTATAGTAATTACACTTATTTTCACATCCTTTAAAAAAAAAAAAAACATAGCTGCAAAAATGCCTGAATGTAAACGGATGCAAAGTCAGACATTACAAATAAAAAGGTTCAGAGTGGACTTTGGTTTCATTCAGATCAGAAAGACTCTTAAAAAAGCATTCCAGAGAGTAAGGATAGTGCAGAGAGGAACAGAGTCGCTAGAATCTAGTAAATGCATGTGAAATTCTACCATAGAGTTTGTTTTCAATCCACGTGGAGGGGAGGGTGCGAGGGAGGGGAGCATTATTACAGTCCACCAGGGGCATCTCCTCTTCCGAGAGGCCGTCATCGTATAGCAGGGAGTCGGACGGGGTGGACGCGGCCAGATCCAAGTAGTCCTGGAACAGAGAGATGGCTGGTCACCCCTCCCGCGCCCCCCCCCCCCCCCCAATGTGCCTCAAGGACATGCCCCTGGGCAGAAGCCCTGGCCTTGTGCCATCCGATGCCAGTCTACTGGATTCTCCAAGAGACCCGATTTCCTCACCGGATTGCCAGCTTGAGGTCCCCCAGCACCTGTACCACCTGGCCCTGCTCCATAGTCCTCACTGGTCCCCACCCGAAAGCCACCTCCTCGGGGGCAGAAACGTCCCCCGTTATTGTCCTGGTCCTATCTAGGCCGCATGCAGCCCCAGCATTTTCCTGCTTCTCAGCCCTGTCCCAGGAAGGCCGTCCCCTTGTTTAGGGGGACCCTGTGTTAACGGGATTGGAGGCTTTGCTCACGTGATACTCTGATGTTGGGTTTCACAACAAATGGCCTAGACCAGTGGTCAGCAAACTCATTAATCAACAGAGCCAAATATCAACAGGACAACGATTGAAATTTCTTTTGAGAGCCAAATTTTTTAAACTTAAACTTCTTCTAATGCCACTTCTTCAAAATAGACTCACACAGAGTCAAACCGGTTTGGCTCAGTGGATAGAGCTTCGGCCTGGGAACTGAAGGGGGTCCCAGGTTCAATTCCGGTCAAGAGCTTGTACCTTGGTTGCAGGCACATCCCCAGTAGGGGGTGTGCAAGAGGCAGCTGATCAATGATTCTCTCTTCGATGTTTCTATCACTCTCTCTTCCTCTTTGTAAAAAAAATCAATAAAATATATGAAAAAAAAAAAAATAGACTCGCCCAGGCCGTGGTATTTTGTGGAAGAGCCACACTCAAGGGGCTAGAGAGTCGCATGTGGCTCTTGAGCCGCAGTTTGCCGACCACAGGCCTACACCATGCATCTTGCTTTTCCTGTTTGAAGAAATTACAACCGTTGGGAAATGTGTACACGTGAGGATGAAACGCCGATGTAAACGCCACGAGGGCAGGGTCTGTGTGTGTTTACTTGCGTTTCCATGATCTCAGAATAGGGTGCACAGCAACCGCTCCATAAATATTAGCTGAAACTTGGTTGTTTTTCTCATTTTCCTACAGTTTAAACTGAAGACGCACGGCTGACTGAGGCCTCTCAGATCTGTTTTGTTTGGCCTACACTGAGCTTTTGAAAATGTAAATGAGCTGCCAACATTAAAAGCTGGGAAACATGGCCATCTCCCCTGCACAGCCTCACTCTGTCCCTGCACAGGGACCTCCGGGGACCTGGCTGGAACCCCTCCCCCCATCCTTTCACCTCCCACTGCCACGTCCAGCCCGTCGGCGAGCCACCCTGGGGATCTGCTCTAGGTACTCACTCTTCTCTTAACCATCATCTTCTCCAGGTCTTTGCTGATGTCGGCAAACACGGGCCTCTTGTCTGGCTCCTGCTTCCAGCACTGCAGCATCAGGCTGTACCTGTGGGAAGAGCGACGGGTGGCTATGACCCAGCAAGGACCCCTTGTCACAGCCACCACACCCAGCACAGTGCCAGGCATCAGGGGTGGTGGTGGGGTGGGGGCACTCTGGTCCTGAGCCCCAAAGCAGTTACTGCATTATTGATATCCTTCTCTGAGCTGGGCCAGGGGGAGGGGTCATCGGGGCTCAGGGTGCCCAGCACTGTGAGCTTCCCGTCCCTTGAGGGAGATTTGTTTTCAAGTCCCTTTCAAAGACACTGGTAGCTAGCTAACTCTGCCCACTGTGGTGGCTGAGTGGGCAATGCCAGTCCTTCAAACTCGTCTGAAGGTTGAACTAGGTGTGGAGACACACAGCAAGTTCCATGTGTCTTTCAATCGGCCACTCGCACCTCTGCCTTATACCTTTACCACCTCCTCCCTGCTGTGGCGCCTCGCACAGCTGCAAGGCCTGCAGGGCTGCCGTGTGTGGAGAGCTGGGCCAGCTGGCTGCCAGCCCGGGCTGGAGGGAGCTGGTGCCACTCACCCTTTTAGCCTCGGGCTGGGCACGTGGCAAGTGCACGCGGACTTGGTGGAGTAAACATGCCAGCCCGTGTCTGCGTGCGGACAACTCCTTTCTCATGTGCTCTCCACCCGTGCTGTGAGTCACCCGAGGACCTCCGTGCGGGAAGGCTGGCCCCTGGGCTGATGCCTGGGCGCTGCTGGCCTACCCCTTCTTACCTTTGCACCTCCTTTTGGGCACTCCCCAATGTGTACCCCACGGGCTACCTGTCCCGCTCCAGTGACCTGCAGGCACAGGCGTCTGGCCTTGGGCTCAGCTGCTCTTAGTCTGATCGCATCCTTCCCACACCCCGCTCTGGGCTCTGCTCCCCCTCTTCCTTGTAGGTCCCCCCAGGAAGCCCACCCAGCCCCCAGTGGAGTTGGATCCTTTGCATCTGCTGCCATGCCTGGCGAGTTCTGTGGCTTCTGCCCTGTCACGCTCTGCTCGTCACTCCCCTCCCCCAGCTCACCGCAGACTGGTGGCAGGGCTGCCAGGAGAGGAGGGAGCGTGCCCGTGCCCTGCCCTCCCAACCCCGGGTCTGCGTGCGGGGGGCCGGGCCCAAGCAGAGCTGCTCACATCTCCTCGCTGCAGTTGTCCGGCCGCTCCATCCGGTAGCCTGTCTTCAGGAGGTTGAAGAGCCGCTCAGGAGGAATCCCCGGGTACGGGTTGCCCCCCAGGGTCACAATCTCCCACAGCAGGACACCGAAGGACCACCTACGGGGGCACGACAAGCAGTGAGCGGCTGCATGCCTGCCCGGCCCTCTGGGGAGCTGACATCTGTTCCCCTGCAGCTGCTGGCCCTCCAGCCCAGAGCCTACTGCCACCGCAGAGAGCCGGTCTCCGCCTCGGCCCGCTGCTGCCAGGCTTCCCAGCTCAGCCCCACACCTCCAGGGGGCGCTGGGCAGGCCCAGGCAATGGGTCGCTGAGGCACTGGGTGGCACCACCCAGAGCCGCCCAGCAAGTGCAGCAGAATGCAGGCTGGACCCAGGCCATGGGCCCAGGCTCCCGGCACACTTCCTCCACCTGCTCTGTGTGCCTGAGATTTTAATATAAAGTCTGAGGAAGAAAAAAAGCACTGCTATAAGAACACACTTAACTGTGAGGGAGGCGTTACTGTGAAGTGGGGACAGAACCGGATCACCAAGCAGCAGCATCACACGAGCCCACTCATGGGGATGGGCAGCAGACACCTGCGCTCCTGGGAGACCACGAGGCGGCCACGCCCGTGAGCCAGTGGTCACCCGGCTGGTGGGGTCCTTGTGACGCAGTCTCTTCACCAGGCTTTACTTTGAATTCCCCGACTGTCTCAGGGCCAGCTTCCCACGTCAGAGAGCAGTCGTTTAAAACCACAAGACCAGCCCTTTCACAGCCCTCACTGCTCAAGACGCGCACGGCTTAGTGGCCTAGCACTTAAGACAAAAGGCCTGCTGTGTCTTTGGAAAAACCGTCCCATCTGTCATTGGACTGGAAGACTTGAGTTTGGGTCTTGCCTTTGAGCAGTTTGGGGCGCACGGGGCTCACCCGAGGCCGTTCCCCCGTGGCGGGAACCAGTCCTGCGCAGGCCCACGGGAGGGAACTACCTGCTGGGAGGGGCCCGTGTGTCACTGAGACTCCCACCGGAGGGAGGGGAGGGGAGGCCATGGGGATGTGCAGCCACTGCTCACTGCTCTCGTGGAGGCTCCTGGGGCTTTCAGAACCCCCGCCGGGGCCCTGGCGCTGGCTGAGGACACGAAGCTCCCTCAGGCTGGGGGGAGGGAGGAGTCGCTGCTGATGCTTGGCACACGCGGACAGACCCTCAGGGCCCGCGCTGTTCCCAGCTGGCTGCCCAGGCAGGCGGGACAGTCCCCCTGACACGTGACCCAGGAGGGCACACCCACACTTACACATCACTCTGGGTGGTGTAGATGTGATCAAACAGGGACTCGATTGCCATCCATTTGACTGGAATCCGGCCCTAAAGGGGGAGTGAAAGAAGCGCATTAATGGTGCTGGAAACCAGAGGAGGGGAGTGTGCAGGAGGGCATGGCCCTGTCTCAGGCACTTCCAGCTCTGGGGGTGCTGAGTGATGGCACCAGAGTGCTCCCAGGTATAGAAGGGCACACAGCTTCAGAGGGCCTGGGGTCCAGCCTGGCCCTCCTAGGCACAGCTGAGATGCCAGAGGGAGTCAGCTGGCCTGCCCACCGATACACAGGCTTGCTTGTCAAGCACCACATTCCTGCTGAGAAGAAACGAAGGAACTGATACCAAACCCTACCTAGGCCCCCCGCAGCCACATCTGGGGAGCTCTGGGGTGCCCCGAGTGGTGCTGCCCAGCTGGTAGGCCAAGAACACCATCCAGCAAGACCTGCCCTGACTTCTGAGGATGAGTGACTTTGGGGAACCAGCACGTCTATCTTGGGATTCTGATGCAAAGCAGCACACTCACTGCTCTCCTGGGCAGCTCTGAGGAAGCAATCTGTTTATGGGCCTCGAGGCGGGGTTTTGCCTCTTATTTTGTCAGGGCTCTTTGAGCATCCTCTGGAAGAGTACCCCTCACTGCAGAGGTGCTGGGGTGGGTCAGACCTAACAAATCCCTTGAGCTAGGGGATTCTTTTTTTTTTTTTTTTTTTTTTTTTTTTTTGTGCTCTGTTTGGGTGCTTTCCAATGTCTTGTCTTCCAAAGTACTGACTTGATCCTCTGCTTCAGCCAATCTGCTGTTGATTCAATCTAGTGCATTAGTTTCAGTTATTGCGTTCTCCATTTCTAACCAGTTCTCTTTATGATTTCTATCTCCTTTTTTATGTTTCCTCTTTGTTGAAGTTCTGTGATCATCTATTCTTCCCCCAAACTCCCTGGGCATCCCTATGACCCGGGTTTTGAACTCTGCCTCCAGTAGAGTGGGAGTTTTGTTCATTTGGGACGTGTTGCTTTGTCTCCTCATTCTGGCTGTCTCCTGTGCTTGTTCCTATGTATTAGGTGGGTCTGCTATGGCTCCCGGTCTTGGCAGAGTGATCTTATGTAGCAGGTGTCCTGAGGCCCAGTGGCACAGTCCGCCGGTTTACCTGAGCCGGACGCTGTCAGGGTTATGTGCCCTCCTGTTATAGTTAAGTCTTGACTGCTGCTGGCATGTCAGTGCTGGGACTGACCCTCATGCTGACCGGCCGTGAAGACTGGCCATGACTCTAGTGGACGAGCAGTTGTGTGAGGGCGGACCCCAGGAGTGAGATTTGTTGTAGTGGGGCTCAGACATGGGCCAAGTCCGCCTTTTGGGTGTGATGTTTGTAGTGCTGATTGAGGGGTGTTCTGGAGTGGTCTGAAGTCAGCCACCAGGTGTGTTGGTTCTGGACTCTCTTGGGGCTCCAGTGCAGGCCAAGGTCAGCTGCTGCCTGTATCTGGCCTGGACCACCTGGGAGGAAGAAGTGACTTTTGGTTGGTAGCTTCCTGTTCTGGGCTTGGAAGCACCTGGGTTATGCTGTGAACCAAGGCTGGCTACCACCACTGCCGGGCTTGGGGCTGTTTAACCAACAGCACACCAAGGCCAGATGCTTCTCTTTTGGGGTTTGTAGGCCTTCAAGAGATTTTAGAAAATTCCAGAAAGAGCCCAGGCTAACAGCTTGTGGATTAGCCTCTGAAAGAGGTTCGGCCTGGCCGGGAGGAGAATCATCAGGTGGAGTGGTTCACGGAGACTCAGACTTTGAGCCCGGATGCACTTGCAGGCTGGATTGGAGGAGGGCTCAGCTAGGCAACAATGGCGCCTGAAGGCCCTTTGCTCCAGGGGAGAGCTGCCCCTCCAGCCATTACCCAAAGCCAGATACTCCAGTTCCTCCCTGTTTGTCCCTGGCATTTTTTGAGCTGCTGTCCTTTTGCTGGAGCTCTGGAGAGTGTGTGTGAGCAAGTGAGTCTGTGCTCGGGCCCTTTAAGAGGACACGTGGGCCTACAGCAGCCCTTCCTCTCACCTGGACAGAATCCGCGGATTTTCACAGCCAGCAGCTGTGGGGACTGCTCTTCCCGGCACTAATGATCCGGGCTGGGAGCCTGGTGCAGGGCTGGGACCCTCACTCTCCAGGGGGGGCCCTCTGCAGCTGAGATATCTCTCGCAATTCTTAATTGCCGCACGGGGTGTGGGACCAGCCCTTTTCGTGTCTCCACCCCTCCTACCACTCTCATGGCTGCTTCCTCACACCCTTGGCTACAGTTCTGTTCACCAGCGAGTCCTCAGGTGGTCCTGAAGGGTGGCGGTTCTGTAACTTCGCTGTGGTGTAGATGTGGCAGTGGGAGGAGGCGAGCAGGAGGTACCTGCTTTGCCATTTGACCAGAAGTGACCCCGATGCCACTTGATGAAGAGCTTTCAGTGGGTAAGTCTTGAGGCAGAAATCCACTTTAAAATGTGTGCAGTGGGTTTCAATGCAGTATTTGCTGCACCTCCTTTTTCTTTAAAGCATCTTAGGATGCTCGCCCCTGAGGAAGCCGGGCTGTGTCCGGGGCAGGTGCTTGTGACAACGCTGCCTGCGGCCTGCGCTCCTGGGCCTGTGTCTGAACCCCTCCTGCTTCTCTGCTCGGCGGCACCGGGCCTTCTTGGAGGATCAGGGCAACAACAGGAAGGCTCTGTCCACATCCCTCCACAGGGCGGGGATGTCCCCTCCACTTCCCCTTCGGCAGCACCGAGATGAGCTGTCACCACGGAAACCCCAGCAAAAACGAAACAGCGTCCTCACAGCCTGTGACCACAGGGGCCCCACCCTCATAGGGTGACGCCATGTGCTGCTGCTCTGTGTGTTATTCGTCTCTGAGTGGCGCCTGTTGTGCACGTCGGGTCAGCGGTGATTCCTGAATGGCCTGCGAGCTGAGCCCGGCTGGTCGGCTGCGGGGAGGGAGGCTGCAGGAGAGGCTAAGCGGCCACACAACGAAGAAGCCCCCGACCAAAGCCATGGAAGCCACGCCATGCCAGGAGCCAGATCCCCCCGGAGGCTTGGAGGATGCACAGTGGATTCCAACGCAGCATTTACTGTGACCCCCTTTCCTCCAAAGCTTTCTTTAGGATTCACGTCCCTGCTGAAGTTTGTTTTTAGGGCTCATGTTTGTAACAACGCGGCCTGCAGCCTGTGCTCTCGGGGGCCTGAGTTTGCACTTTTTGGCTGTTTCGAGGATGACTCTGTGCTAAGTCTCTGGACCCTCTCCAGGCCCTCCTTGTGCCTCCCATCTCACCCAGGCTCCCAGCTCCCGTCCCAGGACCTCCACCTGTGACATGCCTGTGCCTTTCTACAACGAACGGCCACACCGCTGTCCTCTGCCGAAGAGCTGAGCTACGCAGGACGGAACCAGGGCCGTCATTCGCAGAAGGGAGGGAGGGGGGCCCTGCAAAGAGGAGGGCTGTGTCCACAGCATCAGGCGGCCTTCGGAAGGGACAGTGATGGAGAGCGAGAGGAGCTCTGGCACCCGGCCCTCGGCAGCCAGCCCCCAGGGCAGGTGCGCGTGTGGCCCTCGGGAGAGAGGGACAGACTCCGCGATCGGTCCTGCACTGGGCCTCTGGGGACCCACCGTCAGGGAAGGATTTGGGGATGAGGGCTCGAAGTTTGTACTCAAAAACCCGCTTTATCCTCTCCGCCCTGTGGGCACCCTGACCGCTGCCCCTGCCACACCCGGGGCCTCCGGAAAGCACCCCCCGCCCCCAAGACCGGGTACCTTGCTCCTCTTCACATAGGAGTCCTCTTCATACACATCCCGGGACAGACCGAAATCCGAAATCTTCATCTTCCGCCCCTCGGCCACAAGGACGTTTCTGGCCGCCAAGTCCCGATGGACGAGCTGCAGGGAGGACAGAGCGGGGACCCCTGAGGCCCAGGCCCCGCGAGGCGGCGGGGGCGCGGGCGGGGGCGGTGCCCACCTTCATCTCGGCCAGGTACCGCATGCCCCGGGAGATCTGCCAGGCGAAGGAGATGAGGTCGCCCATGGTCAGTGCCCGCTCGTCGGGGTTGTCCAGGTAGCTGGAGTTGCGGCTGCCTCTGCTGCCCACGTAGCCGGGCCCCACCTTGCGGCTCTCGCGCAAGAAGCCCCGCAGGGAGCCGTACTTGGCGTATTCCACGATGAGGAGCAGCGGGCCTGGGGGCAGAGGGGGCTGTGGGCTGGCTGCCTACCAGGCCCTGGGCGCCCCCCACAGCACGGGAAGGACACGCAGGCCCCCTAGGGGAGCTCTGCCCCTCCCAGCCAGTCTGCAGAAGGACCCCGCCCTGCTCTGGGCGGTAAGTGCCTGGCAGCCAGGCCGCTCCAGGACTTAAGTCCCAGCCCATGCTCACATCACTGGCTCTCGCTCTGAGGCCCGCGCTGAAGCCGCTGCCTGGGCGGTTGAGCGTCACCTTATCCCAGGGTGCCTGAGTTGGAGGCTCCTGCACTCAGTGCTTCCCGGGGGTGCACACCCTCGCGGCCAGGGTGCCAGCCTTCCCGCATCCCCGGCCGTGGCCCAGCACCGTCTGAGTGACCGACAGCGGCAGGGTCTGATCGCACGTGGCCCGCCTGCTTTCTGCTCCTGCCTGCTCTCAGCAGCTCCCAGGCCTGAGTTCTGCTGGCACCGACCGGCATCCCTGCTGCCCTCTCCCTGTTGGCTCCCTGTCCCCTCACACCCCAACACACACATGCACACACGTGTGCACAAGCAGTGAAAGGCCCCTGGCGGCTGGTCTCGGTGTCTTTAGGTGGCAATGCCTTTGTCATGCAGGCTGAGGTCACCTGTGATCACAGCATGCCTAGTCCCCAGGAGGTGCCTAGGAGGCACCATCCACTTCTGGAGCTCCTCACCTGGGGGCGCTCCCTGGAGCAGGGCGCCAACAACCAGAATGCTACCAGAGGCTTCTGGGCAGCCCAGCAGGCCTAGGGCGCTGGCCTCATGCTCCTGGGCAGCCCCTCCCAGCCCTCTCACTGACACCGGGGGGAGGGGGGAAGAGGGAGGAGGGGGGCTCTGGGACAGAGAACAGGGGCCAGAGGGGAGGAGGGGAGGGGAGGGAGAAGAGCTGCTGTCCTATGGCTGGCCTCACCGTCCTGGCTGCAGGCCCCGTACAACTTGATGACGTTGGGGTGGTTGACCTGCTTCAGGAGGTTGAATTCTGACAGGAGGTCCCGCAGCTCATTCGGGGAGGCGTTCTCTGAAACACAGGTAGGCGGGGAGGGCTGCAAACCCATCCCTCTGGAAGCCCGTCTGTGACCACGCAGGTCCCATGGGCCCACAGCAGTAACATCTGCAGATCCCCGTCGCCTGCTCAGATCCCCTCCCCCTACTCCACAGCTTGGAGCCTCCTCTGCCCCCGGGGAATAGGAACCCCAGGAGGCAAGGTTCCATCCCGAACAGGATCCCATGGACAGCCTCTGGGCTGGGTGTTAAGTGGAGTTCCTTCCTTGCAATCACCATCTTTCAAAGACAGCTGTGCACACAGACCCCCTCACTAATCCTCTGGGAAGGAAAGGGGGGCCCCTGATGTCCCCAAACACCGGATGACCAAGCACTGGACACTGGGGCAAAGCCCTGGAGGAAGGTAAAGGCCACAGATCTTACGGAAGTCTCCTGCCAGGAGGAGGGCATGCATCCTGAGAGTGGGAGGGCTGGGTTTGGGGTCCCATCAGGAGTGGGAGCCCCATGCGGAGGTATTCTGAGTCAATGTCCCATAGCCCACTGCTCAATTGTGCCATGCCCCTGCCGTGGTGCAGACTTGTCTGGAAGCGAGAGGAGATGGGGCATCAGGAATCAGGACCCCTGTACCACACATGGCGGGCCCTGGGCAGGCCTCACTGTGCCCACGTGTGGTGTGGGATCTCCCAGGTAAGGGTGACATAGCCTAAGGGCCTGGGGAAGCATCCGGAAGCACGGCATGTGCGCCCGACTGTGCACCAGCCAGGTCTCGCCCAGCACTGCCTCTGGGACCTTGTCAGTCCACTTGGGCCAGAGCCCGGCCATGGCAGAGGGCCCTCTGCCCGGTCTCTGGAGAAACATGAGTTTGTGTGGTTGGGTGTGTGCCCGCTCAGAGCCAAGCTTGTGGCACTGGGGTGTCCGGTCCTCTCAGGAGGCCTTTCCTCCAGGGCCCCAGCAGACACTTGGCTGAGAGGAATGAACGGGGCAGAGTGAGGCGGGAAGAGCTAGCAGTTCAACAAAGGGCTTTACAACTGTTTTAAAACTCAGGTCTTTACCTGAGTATAGAAGGTTGGTATAGAATTGTGGTTCCCAACCTTTTTTTGGCCACGCCCCACCTAAGCATCTCTAAAATCCCGATGACCCCCTGTGACATATAATTATTATTCAAAAAGTGAACTCCTATTCACGTGGAGGAAGCCTAAAAGGCCATTAACCTGGTCTAACCAAGTGTCCAAAGAACATGGCATCCATGAAAGAGACAAATAAAAGAACGAAAAGACAGCTGAAGTACTGAGGAAAAAAATCACTAATTGTTAAAAAAATAATAATAATATTAAGTTATATGAAAAAATAGCAAATAAAGTTTCAAAACATAATGGAGAACTGAAATGCATAAATATGTCACAATATATATTTATATACTAAATATGAGGCCCCTAGAACCATAAGAAATGCAAAAAATTCACTGTTATTAACTCCTTCTTCAATTTTCCCCCTTGAAAATCAAATTGCCCCCTGTGGGGTATGTGCCTCACGCTGGGAACTGGTATAGAAGCTACACCACTCTAGAACCTTCCAAGGGAGGAAAGTCCTCACCCTGCTTCTCCAGGAACCACCGACCCAGGTTGTCTATGATGTGTGGGGTCCCCAGACTGCAGCCACTCAACAGCCCTGGCCCTAGCCGGTGTGGCTCAGTGGATAGAGTGTTGGCCTTTGGACTGAAGGGTCCCAGGTTGATTTTGGTCAAGGGCACATGCCTGAGTTTTGGGCTCGATCCCCAATAAGAGGTGTGCAGGAGGCAGCCGATCAATGATTCTCTCTCATCATTGATGTTTCTTTCTCTCCCCCCGCCCCCTTTTTTGAAATCAATAAAAAATATACATTTTTTTTTTTTTTTAAAAAAGAACAGCCCTGTAGGCCCCTGAGGAGGTGCCAGCACGGTGCCAGCAGGCTGTCGGGTGGTTTCATCCACCCCTGGGGCTCCGTCCCTGTGCATGGCAGAGCCCCCGTGTGCTGCCTGGACAGGTAGGTACCTTTCAGCATCTTCACGGCCACCGTCGTGTACCCGGCTTTGCCTTTCAGCCGGAAGGCTGTTGCCTCGACCACTTTTCCAAACTCGCCTTCTCCCAGAGTTTTTC
This sequence comes from Pipistrellus hanaki, assembly GCF_964339955.1. Lineage (NCBI taxonomy): Eukaryota > Metazoa > Chordata > Mammalia > Chiroptera > Vespertilionidae > Pipistrellus > Pipistrellus hanaki. The sequence goes on from NC_140516.1 coordinate 6,414,173, forward strand.
CAAGAACTAAGTTCTTCCGCGGGAACTCCCACTTGGGGTCCTCCTGCGTCGGGGTGGAAGGAGTGGGGAGAAGAGGGGAGGGAGGAAGATGGTGAGGGTAGGAGAAGAAGAATGAGGCCAGACCCAGGAACAAGTCCCGTGACAGGCCTCCACCAGGACAAGGCAGGTGCTGCCGACTGGCCTGGACTCTCTGGATGCCTGTTCCCTTACTGGTCCCAGTTCACTGAACATGCCATGCCCAGGGCCACCCTGGGCCCGTGTCCTCGTCTCTCTAATGAGGTGTTTCGGGGCTCACTGAGCACGACAGGTGCTCACGTGGGAACAAGGCCTCTTCCCTGGAGCCAGGCCCAGTCCTCTCAGCTGCTTCTGCCCTGGACACCAGGTCCACGAGGCCCTCACTGGGCTGAGCCCTCTCCAGATGCCAGGAACCTGCGATGGCCCAAGTCACTACAGGAGGAAGTGTCCAGGGCAACTTCCCTGCGTGGCAGCCCCTGGCTGGGTGCCACTGTGCTCCCTGGAGCTGGCCATTGCTCTGAGCCTGCACACATCTGCCTGTCACGTTCCCCTCGCACACACCTTGCCCGCATACTCAAAACCTCTCAGGATGCCTCCTCAGACACATCCCCTGGCCTGCGCCCTGAGATTCTGACTGGGATGCCCACGTCGGCCTGGACCCTCCCCTCCCAAATCCCCCTGCAGCCGGGCGTGGACGTGGCTCCTGGGGGCTGCCCGCCCTATGCCACACCGGGCTCTCCCAGCCCACTGAGCTTCCACTCTGGACACTCGCTGCCCCTGCAGCGACCAGACCCAGGCTTTCTGGTTCTGGGTGCAGAGGCAGCCTCCTCTCAGCACCATGGCCAGGGCCTTCCAGCCGCTCCCGGGCGGAGCCCTGGTGCTGTCTCAGGTTCCCCAGGAACCCAGTCAGAGTGGACAGCACTGTCACCGCTGCCCGGAGCCCTCACCTCACACTGCCTGGGAACTGCAGTTACTACAGAGACCGAGTACGCACGGCTGTCACCAGTTTCATCTTCTTAACAATATTAAACGTCACTCTCCCTCGTTTATATGTCAGCAAACGGAGGTGAGCGGTTGAGGTGCCTCAGAGTCGGGCAGTGTGGCCCTGAGGCCTCAGGCCGGGCTCTGGTCACTCTGCATTCTGGGCAGCAGCTGACGTGGGCCGAGGCAGGCGGGTCCACTGGTTTGGGCACCATCAGCCCCCTCCCCCCGCAGCCTCACTGCAAACTCCCGGGGTGGATAGAGGAATCGCGTGGCTCATCCCAGAGGCCTCTGTGGAAGCTGAGACATTGCTGGGCAGGGCTGCAGCCCCCACCTGCTGCGGGGCTGGAAGTAGGAAGGCTGGGAGGGAGGCTGCAGTGGCGGCTACTGCTGGGAACAGCCTCTCTGGCCCAGACCCTCACTCAAGGGCCAGCACCCCCTCTGTGGCTCCTGCTGCAAACCCAGCCACCGCCCCGTCCTGGCTGTGACGGCCAGAACCCTGCGGCCCCTGCGTGCTGAGCTTCCTGCCTGAAGGTCCACACACCGAGCTCCCCTTCCCAGCCTCGAGGCTGACCTTCTGTTCCCACGCCCTCCACCCAGCACTGACCTCAGTGCCCTCAGACCTGCTCCCAGCTCCTCAGGCAGTTCCCAGCCAGAATGTTAGGGGGCACGGCGGGCGGAGAGGAGGCCTGGCCAGCAGGGGCCCTGAGGAGCCCACGGTGACCACAGACCCGGCTCCTCCCACCGAGAAGGGGACTTGGATGCCTACTGGCTCTGCCTGGCACTCTGTCAGCTGGCTGGTCGCAGAGCCGAGGGCTGGCTCCAGCACAGGTGGTCCCTACGCCACAGAGGGCTCCCCGCTCTGCTGCTGCCACCATCTCTCACCTGCACGGGGACAGTGCCTCATCCCCGGCCTCCCACTTCTGCACCCACCCTACAGACGCCTTAGCAGAGCATTCTGTGGAAATGCAGGCAGACCACAGGCCTCCTCTGCTCAACCCCCACCCCCTGGGGTCCCTACCCTGAGGAGCCCCCAAGTCCTTGGGCATTGGCAGGTGTCGCAGGCTGCCCTCACTGTATGCTCGGGGCCACCCCTCAGTCCGTCTGAATCAGCACCCACCAGTCTCGCTCACTAACTGCCTCCTTGCTCCTGCCCCGCCCTCCCTTGGAGTCATTTCGGTGGAGGCAGGACTGCTGGACCCTCACGAGCTGCCTGTGGTTGCAGGACAGCCCCCCCCCCAAGGACAGCCCTCCCCTCCGCAGCCCCCCGAGGCCAGTGCCACCTGCAGGGCCTCGGGAGCCCCACGGGGAGCCTCACCGGGATCTTGAAGGCGTCCACGGAGACCTGGTTCTCCATGGAGTCCACCGAGGGCCGCCGGGCGCTGGACGAGGAGTAGCTGACCGGGAAGGCCTGGGCCGGCCGGTGCACGGTCATCTCGGCCGAGGCGATGGGCGCCTTGTGGGCGTTCTTGTGGTAGCGGTGGATGCAGAAGGTGGACAGCAGCACGGAGACCACAAACGAGAAGAGCACGGCGGCCGCGATCACCGTGCGGCACAGCTCGTCGCACAGCGGGTCTGCGGGCGGGCGGGGCGGCCGTGAGCGACACACTCGAGGGCCCCCCAATCCCGAGGGGAGCCGGCACGCACGGCCTCCGGCCTGGAGAACTGTGGCTGCTGAGACACACTGTGAGCGGCTGGCCGGTGCTGCTGGCGCGGGAAGGAGAATAGAGTACCCGCCAGCGCGCCAGGAGCAGGAGAGGCACAGTGTGTGTCTGCAGCCCGCCTGCGGCCACACAGCAGAGGCAGCGCACACAGGGGCAGAGAGGGGGCGCTGCACTGCAATCAGCTGGCCTGGAGGGCTGAGGGAGGTAACGTCCTGTGTTTCCAACGTCTTTGCGTTTTTAATAAAAAAGTGAGGGCAGGCCGAAACCGGTTTGGCTCAGTGGATAGAGCGTCGGCCTGTGGACTGGAAGGTCCCAGGTTCGATTTCGGTCAAGGGCATGTACCTTGGTTGTGGGGTATATCCCCAGTGGTGGGTGTGCAAGAGGCAACTGATCGATGTTTCTCTCTCATCGATGTTTCTAACTCTCCCTCTCTCTTCCTCTCTCTTCCTCTCTGTAAAAAATCAATAAAATATATTTTTAAAAAAGTGAGGGCAGGCAGTGGCTCAGGACCGGGGGCCGTTCAATAACAACTCGAATGCCAGCAACAGAAACGCATCCCCGGGCCCATGCGCGCAGTGAACCGTGCTGCCCACCACACCGGCTGTCCGGAGGAAGCACCGAGGCTCTGGCCGGGACAGAGGCCCCAGCTGGCCAGCGCTGGGCCCCGCCGAGGCCCTGCACGGGGACAAGCGGAGCAGCCACGGAGTTATTTGGCGGGAGAAGTCATTTTCCGGTCCACCCCTGTCGTGTAATTTGGGGCTACAAGGCACGATACGGAGGCCCTGACCTAGCTCCCTGCCTGCGAAGATGGGGAGCAGCGGCCCAGGGGGAAGAGGAGGGTCTCCGGGGTGACAGCCCCCTGCACTTTCCTTCCTGGCTTGTGGGGAGGTACAGGGAGCCCGGCCTCCCAGGGGTCCCCCACTCACCCTGGCTGTCCTCGGGCTCACAGAAGCACTTCCTCTCCTCAGGGAAGCAGTTGCAGGTCCCAAAGCCGGCTCTGATCCCCCAGCGCTCCCCCGGCTCGTGCCCCCCGATGATGCTGCCCCCTGGTGGCAGAGGAAGCCGCTCAGCCTCCTGGGGCCACCCAGGGGAGTGTGGGAGGGACGCACCTGTCTGATGTGGTGGGTGTGGGTGGGGGTGGGTGTGGGGGGGATGGGAGTCGGGGAGTGAGCTCAGAAGTCCGGTCATCTGGACAGGAGCCTCAGCATGACCTGTCCCCAAGCCAGTTCCCTGGTCCCGCGGGTGAGGGGAGGAGCCCATAGGCTGCCCAGGGACCTTGCCAAGGGCCACCCAGGGCTGCTTTCCAGGAGCGGAGAAGGGGCAGCAGGGGTGACCGGCAGATTGGGGGGCGGGAGCTGCATCCCTGTGAGTTGGCCAGGGTGGCACTGGGTCAGGCACCTAGCTTCCATGTTGTTCCGAGGGGGGCAGAGCCCTTCACTCAAATACAACATGAGACAAAGGCGGGCACATAAACCCAGGATGTGGCTGGTCAGGCGGAGTGCAGGAGGGCATCCAGGCCTCCCCCGCGCCCCCCACCCCCAGGGCCGTCCTGGCGGAGGCTGACGGGGCAGGCCCGCGGTGCTTACGGAGGCAGTCCTGGGGGCAGACATGGGGGTTGCTGCTCTCCACGGCATCACAGTGGCCGTCGGGGCAGGTCTTGATGCTGGGGGAGCAGGTGGAGAAGTTCCTGGAGATCCCTGCAACGCACGGTGGGCGGTCACTGCCTGCGGGGCGCGGCCCTGGCCAGCCTTTCCCGTTCACAGCCAGGAGGGTGGGCGGCACCCAGGGCCTCCAGGGACAGCCCAGCCCCTCCCAGGCTGAGCAGTGAAATCCACCAGGCAGCCCTGAATGGTGGCTCAGCCGGTCGGAGCACCATACTGTACATGGCTGTGGGTCCTATCCCTAGTCTGAATGGAAGGCAACTGATGAATGTTTCTCTCTCTCTCTCTCCCCTCCTCTCTAAAATCATCAAAAACATGTCCTTTGGGTGAGGATTAAAACCTCCACCCATCAGCCCCACCAGCAGGGGCGTCCCTGAGAAATGGCTGGGGTGCTGGATGGGTAAGGACAGGTAGGCGGTGAGGGATGGAGGGGCTGTGCCCAGGGGGACCAGAAGCCCTGCCAGAGGGTCCTTGCAGTGGGGGGTGCAGCTTGGAGTTGGCTGCTGTCCGCAGTGTCGGCCCTCCCTGCCTGGGGACCCACTGCCTGGGTACAGCCTCCCGGTCCCCTCACATCCCGGCTGTGGCCCAGACCCTCCCAAGTCCGAAGAGAATCCAGCCCCAGCCATCTTTGTTCCCTTGGCATGCCCAGCCTGACTGTCCTCATGCCACCCACACCCTGGGCTCATGCCCACCTCCTGGCACAGGAGCCATGGGTGGGACCGGGCTCTGGGGAAGAGATGAGGCATGAGAAGGACCCGCACAGACCCGTCTTCCATTCAGCCCTCACCACTCTGCGTGGGGCCTACCTTTGCCATCTCCCTGTCTCCACTCGCACCTGCCTGTCAGGGAGCCCAGGCCACCGCACTCCTCACACTCCGACCGCCTCTTGCTGACGGCGCAGGACAGGGGGCAGCCTGGCTCCTCGGCCGTGTCTGCGGGGGGAAGGAAGCAGGTCACGGGCCAGCCGGCTCCCAGGGCCAGGGCAGCACGAGCTGAGCTGCCCCCAGGGGCTGAGTCAGGGGGAGGGAGTAACCGGCACCAGGTGCAGGGGAGTGACGGGGCTGTTGGGAAACGGGGGCACCACAGCCAAAGGGGGCACTACTGGGCTGGGAGAGTACGGAGGGAGGATGATGGGGCCAAGGACACAAGGCTAAACCCCGAGTCTCAGATAAACAATGAACACCTGCTTTGTGTAAGTGCGTCCCTAACATTTAGGCTGACACACCTAAAGACTTGTCTTCTGAGAGACTCTGCAGAGGTTGCACGGGACGTACACCAAGAGGTTGTTTTCTTTAACCTAAAATTCACGTTTTATCTGGCAGTCCCGTAGTAGGTGCACGTACGAATGCACCAACAGGGTGATGGGAGCAGTGCTGACTGCTACGCTGTCTCCGGGCAGAGCGGTTTCTCACGCCCCGTCATCCTTCATCCCGCCAGCTCGGCTGTGCGCGCACTGCTATTCTCCTTTTATCTCAGGCTCGGGGAAGGAGACGCAGGCTCAGGGCAGCCACCCACCCCGGGAGGGAGCAGGAGCAGGCCTTCTGTGGGGGGAGCCCGCGGCAGTACCACGTCCCGCCCACCCGCACCCTCCAGGGGCCCGGCACTCACAGGTCCCCTCCATGGTGACGAGCAGCGGGCCCTGGGCCTGCCTGCCGGTGGGCTGGTCGGTGGCCACCACCGTGTACTGGAGCTGGGCGCACTCCGGCCGCCACAGGGCCTCCGTGTCGTTCACGAACAGGGTCCCCGAGGCGTCCTCGGCCGAGGTGACCACCCCCAGGGTGCTGCAGTTGGCGCTGGCGAGCTGCAGCTCATACCGCAGGGGGATGCCCGTGAACTCCTGGCCGTTCTCCACGGAGACCTTCCCCACCTAGGCGCAGGCAGAGGGGGTGTGTGGCTGGGGGGCCGGACAGGCTCGTGGGGGAGGCTGGAGGGACCCCCTGGCGGTCTGAGCCCTGGAACAGTCCCCTGCTCATCTGGGCATGGCAGCGGCCCCTGAACTCCCCGTCCCCCACGTCCCCGAGCACCTGCCCTGCCTGCTCTCCCCAGGCCATCGCACCACCCCCTGCCCTGCTCCCGGGAGCCGGGCACTGAAGTCTGGGTCAGCACTGGCCCTCCAGGCAAGGGCTAAGGTGCCAGCTCTTTCCTCACTGCCCCTCATTGAGGCACAAAGGCCGACGGCTCCCTCCTATGCCCACCCTCCCTGCCCGGCCAGGCGTTTGGCCTTGGGGACCAGCAGTTCCTGTCCCCGGTGCACGTGGCCAGGATGGCCCACCGCCTGGTCAGAGCATCGCGCCCGGCCACACGGGCCTTCCTGGGCTTGGCTGGAACCCTGGGAACGGGGGCTGCCTCGTCACCTCCCCCATCCTCGACGCCCCTCTGTGAAAGGCCCAGGTGGTGGCTCGTCGGGGAGCTGGGACGTGTCGAAGGGAGGAGGGACGCCCTCTCCTTCCTGTGGGGGCCCAGGGGGTGCTGGAGGTGAGGGGCCAGGGAGCCAACCCCAGGAACGACCACCAGGACGGCGACAGAGGGCATTAACCATGACACCCCGGCTGCTCCCCAGGAGGGGGCAGTAAGTGAAACCAATCCTGCTGCCATTTCGGGTCAGCTTAAGAAGTGCTCACACAAAACGTTCTAGAAAGAACTGCACCAACACACTAAGCACTGTCTGATTGGTCTTCTTTCAGGAATACTGCCGACTCTAACCGTTTCCACTTCCCATCGTCCTGTGCCTACGGCAGGTGCACACGTGCTTACAGGAGGCCCGTGGCCGCACCCCCTCCCCCACGCCCCACCCGGGCCCAGTGGAAGGCCCGGTGAGAAAGCCCATCCGCGAAGACGGGCTTTGGACGTGTGGAGCTACGTGACCGACGTTTCTGTAACCACTTCTTCACTTAACAACCCGCCAGGAACGTCTCTCCACGTCAGCTTACACACACCTGCTGGGCACTGCTCTTACCCTCGTACAGAGCCGTCTTACAGACACCAACCACGGAGAGAACGAAACTTAAAGATAACGGACAAGCGAGGCTCTGGCCACTCCACCCCTCAGCTCCTCCTGGGCCACTCCACGTACGCGTTAGCCCGGGGAGGGGTGTCGCCACCGGCCTGGCTTGCCATCTGTTAGACCGAGTGCCCACCGAGGAGCGCCCCCCTGAGGGAGTCCACGCGGGCGGCGGGCGGGAGGCTCACCTGGGCGAAGCGGCGGGCCCGCCTGCTCACGGTGAAGGCGTAGGCGCCGGGCAGGCGCAGGCTGACGGGCAGCACCGACACGTTGAAGTGCAGGAGGAGGGTGCCCTCGCCCGGGCCCTGGAAGCTGGAGTCATTGACCAGCACGGCCAGCTGCAGGGAGTGGCTCTCGGAGATGGGCAGGCTGCGGTTGAGGACCAGCCCTGCGGGAGAGGCACCGCGATGACGGCCCGGTGCTGCAGCCTCCTCCCAGGTGCATACGCTGCCCATACATGCACACGGCTGAAAACATGCACCTTCACACACACACACGGTGGGCAGGTAACAGACCTGGCAGCTGGCAATAGGTTAGAACCCCTATTTAAACGTTAGCTGTTGTACTGAGTGGAAAGTATTGTACAATATGTACATACCGTGTGTGTGTGTGTGCGCGCGTGTGTGTGTGTGTCTGTGCGCACAGGGTATGTATGGAGTAGTGTGTGAGGATATGTATGTGTGCATGTGTGTATGGAGTATGTGTGTGTACTGTGTGGGTGGGTGTGTAGAGTGTGTGTATGGAGTATGTGTATGTACTGTGTGTGTGGGGGGTGTGTAGTGTGTGTGTGTATCGAGTATGTGTGTGTACTGTGTGTGGTGTGTGTGTGGAGGGTGTGTTTGTGTATGGAGTATATGTGTGTACTGTGTGTGGTGTGTGTGTGGAGGGTGTGTTTGTGTATGGAGTATGTGTATGTACTGTGTGTGGTGTGTGTGGAAGGTGTGTTTGTGTATGGAGTATGTGTGTGTACTGTGTGTGTGGGTGTGTAGTGTGTATGGAGTATGTGTATGGAGTACGTGTATGTACTGTGTGTGTGGGTTATGTGTGTGCTGTGTATGTGTGTGTGGTGTGTGTATGAGGTGTGTATGTGTGTGTGTTGGGGCTGTGTGTGATGAGTGGGCACACAAGAGGTCAAGACTGGCACCACTGAGGCCCTGGGCAGGCTGCTGGCCCTCCTGGCCCCTCCCTGAGAACTCTCGGCAGCAGCAGCCTCCGGGGGGCGGGACTCTCACGCCCGGGCCCAGGAGCCAGTCCACTCCGCCCCTGCCGTGGCCGAGGCTGTGGCGTGGACACGGAGGATGGAGGTGGGGCCCGGCACAGAGGCCAGAGTGAGCGGGAGGTCTCCCCGCACACGGCAGGAGCCTTCGAGGGCTCCGTAGGGGAGGGGAGGGTGTGAAAGAACCGTGACCAGGCCAGGCAGAAAGGGGAAAAGGCCCCAGTGTCCCCAGGATCCCCAGAAGCAGATCCCCAAACAAGGACCCAGGTGCAGGGGTGCTTGGAAGGTGAGCCCAGGAAGCGGGCAGGAGGGCTGGGAAGGGGCAGGGAGGCCAGGCAGCTCAGGAGGACGCCCTGTGTGTAGGGGAGCGCTGCCAGCACCCGGGCCCAGCCCTGCAGGCCCCTCCAGAGCCGGACAGCACACGCCTCAGGGTTCCCCAACACCCCCTCCATCCCCCCCCCCCCGCGCCATTGGCGGTATTTCCGGGCACTCGGCCACCTAAAGGGCAGCAAAGTAGGTGCCAGGGCCGGAGGAAAGACTCGGGCGAGGACGGGTGCTTGCAGTGGGCAGGAGCCCGGGCGAGGGCAGCATGGAGAGGCGTGGGCCTGCCGGGGCAGCCGCGGGCAGCTCAGGAAGAGAGGGCGGCCTGTACAAGCCCACCACGGTGGATGCGGCGAGCCCGGCAGAGACGGGGGCTGGGTGGAGGGTTGTCTGGGACTCAGAGGGCCAGGCTCGGCGTCGGTGTGTGCAGGGGGCTTCCCTGACCAGCAGCAGGGGCTGCCGGTTTCCGGGGGCCCAGGCCGCGCCCAGCCCTTACTGTAGTCGTGCACCGTGGCCCGGATGAAGCCGCCGTCGGCCTGGACCAAGGTCTCGTTGGGTGAGTGCTCCACGCGGAAGGTCTGGAGGGCCCAGGCGTCTCCCGGGAGCAGTGTGCCCGTGTACCGCCTCAGCAGCTCCCCGGAAGCCGGCACCACATCCGGATCGAAGACGTGCAGCGTGGCCACCACAGTGCCCTGCAGGAAACGGGGTGCCGGTCAGAGCTCCTGCAGCCCGAGGCGCAGGGAGGGCATGCCCCCTGCAGGGGACTGGGTCTGCACAGAGCTGGCTCTGGGACAGACTGACCGGGGCTCCCGTCCCCACAGGGCCCCTTCCCCCCTGGCCGTCACCCTCCCTGGGCCAGGCGCTTCGCCTCCCCTGTGAACAGGTGGTAGGAACCTACAGGCTGCCTGTGCAGATGGGTGAGAACGGATGCCGGGCTCTGCGGACACGCCCCAGCCGGGCCCCCGCAGAGCACAGCGAATGCTCCTCTCCCGAGCCAGCTGTGCCCGCAGGGAGGAGGGGTCAGCTCAGTGCCACCCAGCGACACACAGCTCAGCGTCACCCAGCGACACACAGCAGGGCGGATCCACGCCCAGGCGCCCACCAGAACGCTCTCCTCCCAGCAGCTGGCCACCAGGCTGGAGAGGCTGTAAGGACGGCTCTGAGCGAAGCCACCGGACACCTTTGCTAACGGGATCCCCGACTGTCACTCCTGCCAGGGCCAGGGGACATTTCCTCACGAGATGTGCTCTCCTCACCAGCACTCTCACCAAGCCCAGGCCTGCGGTGCCCAGAGAGGCAGGCAGACCCCCCACCACCTGCCCGCCCTCCCAGTGCCTTTGCAGGCTGGTTGGCTGCAGGACAGCCTGAAGCCCAGCAGGTGGCAGGTGCGCTCCACCTGTGCACCAGAGAGGGTTGGGGCTAGGATGGACGGGGCAGCCCCTAGAGGGCCCCCATCCACCCCCACCCCTGCTTTTCTCCACCCCTGGCGACCCTCCCAAAGCCTCAGCAATCCCACCCCACCCGGTGAAGACTGAGTGCTGGTGGAAGAGAGTGCCCTCCAGCCAGCTGCTGTCCTCTCCCTCCTGGGGGCACTTGTGTGCCCCTAGATGCAGGCCCTTAGCCTCCCCCGCCTGCTGGGACACAGGCTGGGTCCCCAGGGCTCTGGCCACCCCGTCAGGGGCCAGCTGGGAGCTGGCCGGGTTGCCCCGGAGGCAGGCAGAACGCCCTGACAACCGACCAACGGAAAGCTAGAGGGACTAATGAGAGGGGCCCACAGGCAACGCGCAAGCGCACGGGGACACACCTTCTTCCGCTTGAACTCCACGACGGCGCTGGCGGTGTCCCCGCCGTCCAGGAGGGCGGGCGCCGAGTCGTCCTCGTCGTACACGGTCACGGGGAAGGGCACCAGCACCTCCTCCTCGCGCGCGCCCGCGCGCACCGCGCAGGCGGCCACCAGCTCGTACTTCTCCCGGCGCTCGCGGTCCAGGGCCCGCCGGGTGCTCACCTCCAGGCTGTCGGGGGCGCAGCGGAAGGGCAGGTTCTCACCTGCATAAAGCAGACCAGGGACCCCCGTGTGACGGCCGCGCTGCTTCCTGAGGCCCAGCAGGAGCTGCGGGGGAGCGGCTCTGGCTCAGCAGGGACACCGTGCAGGCCTGGGTGCTCCTGAGCTCTCCTGCGGCCGCAGCCGGCAATGGCGCTGATGGAGGATGGGGACCAGGAGGCCCCGCAGGTCCCATCTCACCACCCAGGGAGGGCCCTGCTCCCTTCGCCTGGGCTGTGGGTGGCATCCGCTCAGCCAGGCTGCAGGCCCAGAGGTCCAGCTGCCAGCACTTGCTGCTTCTTGAAGACAATGTTAGTTTTTTTAAGTGACGGAAGTAATATGTGTTCATTTTAGAGAATGTGAGAAGTCAAGGCACAATCCCACCACCAGAAAACAAACACGGGGACAGCTAGCGAGTGATTTGCTGTGAACACAGATACTTCCTCGGCCGGGTTCGCAGCCTGCTCTGCAGCCCCGGGCTGTGTGGCTCAGGGCTGGTCGCTGTGTGCCTAGTGTGGGCAAAAGGGGCCGCATGCTGACCTGACAGCTCAGGGGAGGCCTGCATGGAGGTCTTGCAAACTCAGAGACCTAAAGTCCCCACAAAGGATGATGGTCTGAAATTAAACTTCAACTAAACGCAGTGATGGTGGGCAGTTACATCCTAGGCCAGTATCTTCACTGACAAGATCAACCTTTACCTTAACTGAGCCTATCTGTCTTTTTGCATCTATGATCACATACCCTTGAAATGTCTGGGTAACTTGTAACGAACCTTTTTCTGGAGCCCCTGGGGCACAACCACATGTGGTGAGCGCCAGGACAGATCCCACAGATTCCTTCATTATCATGTTTATTGTTCCTGCACCCACCTAAGTGTGTGCCCATCATTTCACTTTTTATCCAATCCCAGGGGTTTCCCCAGCTTTGCTTTATCTCACCTCCTTAATCCATCACCAATGAATTTCATGTGACCCACCTACACCCCCTCCTTTGATTGCAATGTATAAATACAGATGTAACCCACCATTCTCCGGAGCGTTACCTCAATTCCTTGAGGTTCTGCTTCCTGGCATATGTCGACAGTTTGGCTCAAATAAACTCACAAACTTCTTTACAGGTTTCAATGGTTTTTTCTGATAACACTCCCCCCGGAGGATGAGTGGATGAGACTAGCATGCCTGCTTCTCCCCGGCACTGCTTTGCATTTAGTGACTCCCCATCCTCCCGAAACCCAGCGAGGGGAGGCCAGCAATGACAACACACTTTTCAACCCAGTCCGTCCAGGAACTTCCTCCTCCAGGAACACCCAGAGGCGGGGAATGCTGGGGGCGGGGGGGTCAGCCCGGAGGGTGACGTCACCGCCACTTGGTGGGAAATCTCAAGTCTCTCCCATCAGAGCCACATAGTAACATGTGGATTACACATGTGGGGAATGCGTGTCGTATACTGTTTCCCTCTACTGATATGGTTACAAAGAACATGCTCAACAAAATTTAACTGTGTCATTCTCAGCCAGCAGGAGCAGCGCGCTAAACCATATGCCTGGGGACAGTCTCCCGGAGATCGTACCCCTGCCCGGGACAGACAAAGGGCGGGCAGTGAGGGACGGGCTTTGCTTTACCCGGAGTCTCTGACATCGGTACCGCGTGTGATAAACCTGGGGTGAGCCCAGGTACCACACACCAGCAGTCCAGCCTCTGTGTCTTTTTTGAGTCCCTGTTCCTTGTCTTTAAATGGTTTCTCACGTGACCACACAGCCGCCTCGCTCACCTGCACGGGGATCACACCCCCTCCCCCACACCGCTGCCCTCACAACTGCTCAGACAGAACCCTGCCGCCGTGTGGGCTCCTCACCCCTAACACAGCAGCCAGACGACCCTTGAACGGTAAGTTAGATCCTGTCACTGCCCCCTCAAAAGCCTTCCGAGACTCCTCAGTCCCTCAGTGGGCAGCCCAGGCCACTCCCCAGAAACTTCTCTGCCCTTGTGCAGTCCTGACCTCCCATCACGCACAGCACGCCCTCCGTGGAGTCCCCCTGAAGACAGCAGCTCGGGCACTCCACTCTCCTGGCTCCCACCTCGCCCCTTTCAGAGCTGCCCCACTTCCTCAGTACACGTTCGCTCTCCGTCCGCCACAGCAATGGCAGCCCCAGGCAGGCTGGGCTTCTGCTGGTTTGTCACCTCCTTAGCCCTGGGCACGGTGCCCGGCCCCGAGGCACACACAGGCCTCCTGGGACGCGAGGTGAATGGACGGCGTGGTGGCTCATGCTCCTGCGCCTGGCCCACTGCTGGCTTCGAGGACCGGCCGCGAGGCCTGCACTCACCTCCCAGCAGCCTGTAGGCCGCGCTGACGTTGGGGCAGAGGAACTGCACGGGCAGCTGGCGGAACTGGTGGAAGGTGCCCGGGGGCCGGTTCTCCCGGATCCGGAAGGAGGGCTCCCTGTCGGGGAAGCAGAGCTCCCGGGGCTGGAGGGAGCCGCACGCCGGGAAGGAGGTGTTGATGAAGGAGAAGTAGATGCGGGCGCAGCCTGGCCACTGGCATTCGCCCTCACGCAGGGGTGCGGGCATCAGGAAGACCTGGAGGTAGACGGTGAGCTGGGGGAAGCCGCCGTCTGCAGAGAGAGAGAGGCCGGCCCAGGGTGTCAGCCACACCTGCCAGGCGGCCGGAGCAGGAGGGGAGGGCAGGAGCTCCGGTGGGTGGGAAGTCCAGTCCTCACTGTGGTCAATGGGCCCGGCCGAGCTCTGACCTGGCCGTCGCCTCCTGCTGGCCCCCACTGCCTGCACCTGGGCTCTGTCTGCTTCCTCTGCCTAGACTCATCACCACCAACCCTTCCAGTCATTCAGGTCTCGGCTCAAACTCTGGCCTCAGCGGGGTGCCCTGGCTCCCCAGGCCGCCACACCCTCCCCAGGCGGCTTCCTCAAGGAGCCCCCGCAGACACACGCTGTGGACAGAGCGCCTTGCACCCCGAGGTGGGATCTCCTGCAAATCCCATGATGGAGGCACCACCGACTCCCTTCCGCTGAGGTCTGGACCTCAGCTGGGTGGGGGACTCCTCCTGAACCCCTTCTCTCGGCTCACATCTCCGTACTCCTGACTCCTCTTTGCCTCTCACTAGCCTGTGTTTTACTGCCAATCCCCGTCACAGCTACTAATTCTCTGTACACATTCCCTGTTGTAATGAGCGTGGGTGTTCGCCCCCTGCTGGCCCCAGCAGTGCACGGGCTGCTCTCCTGGAGAGGCCGCCGATGAGGTGGCCGATGGCCGATGAGACAGTGCCTGCAGCAACTTCCACTCTGGCCTCCACCCAAGCCCTGCTCTGACAGCCCCCTCCCCGCAGGGGCCCGGGATGAAGGTGACGGCAACTGCGTGCATAAACAAGACCCTCTCAGACACCATCTCCTCCAGCTGTCTGGGGTGCCCTCTTTACTCGGGGTCCCTGATTTTCCTTGGCAAATCGGTGCAGTCCTTCTGTCCTACTGGGCAGTGGCATTCACGGGCTGCCTGCCTCTCACCCGTGCACAGCAGCTCAGGGCTGGTGTGAGGGCCCAGCGGGGACCTACTGGGTGTGCAATCACCGTTTTGTGCCACAAGGCACAACCCTGCTTCACATTTTCCTGTGCCTGTACCAGGGTCACGCACGGCCTCCACCGGGCTCTGACCCCAGCTCTGAGGGCCTGGCCAGATCATTCATCTGCTCCACCCGACCCAGGTCCCCAGCAGGTGCCAAGAGCAGCTTGCTGCTGATGGTGAGACAGGCTCTCTGTGCAAAGTGCTGCTTCTCCAGCAAGAGCCAGGTCATTTGCTAAAGAGAAACCTTGGGATTCTCCAGCCCCTCATAACCCCTCTCATAGCCCCAAATCCCTGTTAACCGGTAAAGGCATCTGGGTCCAGTGAGAAAGAGCACCCCATCCTTCACATGGTCCTTCCAAGTCCTGGAAGAGCAGAAGGCCCAGGGCACCAGCTGTCCCCAAACTTATCCTGGACACAGAGTCAGGTCAGTCTCCCTGCTTCTCACACAGCAGAGACCCCGAGCCTCAGCGAGTGTGTGCTGTGGGCGTGCTGTGGGCATGCTGCGGGCAGGGGAAGGAGGCGGGTGGGCAGCCTTACTGCACAGGCTGAGCTGCTCCCAGGAGCTGTGGTTCAGGCTCCGGTGAAGGAAGAGCAGGCCGGTGTCCTCCTCGATGCGGATCCAGTCGTTCTTGTGCAGCCGCCTGCGGTAGGCGCCGTAGAGGTGCTGGCCCAGGCGGAAGCTGGCCACCTCGTTGGGGGCGTCGCGCAGGGCGTGGACATAGAGCAGGGGCATCCCGGCCGGCTGGTCCACGTACAGCTTCTCCCAATACGCGTCCCGGGAGAAGTAGAGTCCCAGCGGGGCTGCGGGGAGCAGGGAATCGAGTGAGGGGCGGGGACAGAGCCAGGAGCAGGCCTCTTGGGCACACAGGCGTTCCCAGCGGCTTCACTTCACCCTAGGATAAAAGATGCTCACGGACAAATGAAACCCGCTCACTTAAGACTCTGAACCGAGTAGGGCTTTCTCATCTGCATCTCCAAGGACACCAACACACAATTATTTGTCACGTTAAACATTAGCTGAAAATGTACTGCTTTCAAACAGAAAGAGGAAGAAAAAGCAGTCTACAGTAGCTGCAAAACCATTCTCCACCCTTGCTCCATGAGCACGTGACCCACGTGGACGGGGCTCCCTCCCGGCTCTGAACAGGTCCCCTGGGGCCGGAGTTTCCCGTGGAGAAGACGCAGCCACACGGGCTGGGCGGGCAAGCATGGCCAGAAATGAAGAAAGTGCCGTATAAGACACACACTTTTATCTGAAGGTAGACGCTCTCCTACCACATGACCCAGAAATCCCACTCCGTTTGTCCAGAGGAGGGGAAGCCTGCTCGTCAATGGCAGGTTGTGCACAGCCTGAGCCAGAGCGGCCTCAGGCCCGTGGGGGAACACATCAGCCAGGGTCTGCACAGGAGGCGTCCTCGGTGGCAATTCAAAGGGGTGGGCGAGCAACACTGGATGACCTGGGGCCGTCCCAGACATCGGGCCACGTGGAAGGGTCAGGCACAAACCAACACCTACGGCACAGCCTAGACTGCTTCTAGGTGATGGAAATCTGACTGGCTGCCTGTTGGGGGCAGCGGGGGTGGGGGCAGCAGACTGGGAGGGACAGGAGAGAACGCTCTGGGGACTCAGAGGCTCCATACCCTGATGGGGTGGCGTCATGTGGGCACATGCACCGGTCAGCAATGCACAGCCACGGTGTGTGCATTTCCACCTACGTTAACGCTGCCGGAAGCCCTGCTTGCCGAGGGCCGTGGGGAGAGCTGGGAATGCCCCGGGAAAGGGAGGGGAGATGCTGACCCCGGCCGGCAGAGGGGCATGCGCCTGAGACCCCAGCTCCCAGGGCTACAGGGAACCCAACTTGGGTGTGGGTCCACAAGACAGCACATAGGTCCCTGGGCAGCCTGGGTCCCCCGGAGGCCCAGCACCCCCACCGCGGTGGCCTCCTTGGAGCACTGCGGCGGCTGGCGACCAGGCGTGTGTGACGAGAGGCAACAGAGCTGCTGCCAGCCTGCTCTGCTGGGACACACCCCGGCCTGGTCACTGGGTGAGAGCCCGCGAGGAGGGCCATGAAGACGGCTCTCATGGGGGAGGAGAGGGGGGGGGGCGGAGGAGGGGACCCGCAGATGCTCTGCCCAGAGGTCCACCTGCCAGGTAGGCAGAGCAGACCAGTGTGGGGTCTGCCCTTCCAGCGGTTCAGGGGCTGGGATGAGCTGAGCTCCTGGGAGCCCCTGCCCCCAAGCCGATGCAGCCCCACACAGAGCACATCTGCAGGGGAGAGAGCAGAATCCGCGTGGGGCCCAGGCCGCTGCTGCCAAAAGGGGTTTGCGGGCCAGGCAATGACTGTGAGCAGAAACAGACCTAAATGCACTTAAAATGCCTTCCAGGTGGCGCCTGGCGCAGGGCACGCTGCCTTCATGCTCCTCCTCGTCACAAACACGTTCAGATGGAAACACATGTGCTCCGGGGCGGGAGGGAGGGGGTGTGGGTGCAGGGCCGGCCTCAGGGGGGTGCAGCCTGGGCAGTCCCAAAGGGCCCACACTTGGGTTTAATGCTCTGTCGTCACAGTCTTGAAATTCTACTCCCGGAAGGGCTTTCTTTACAGGATGTGCACAAGGGCCCCACATCTCAACTCTGTACTGGGCCCCAATCTGGGGGGGGGGGGGGGGGGTGAGGGCCTGGGATGGGCCACTGGTGTCCATTTCCGTGGCCTGCAGAGTGCTGACCTCTTCCCAGCCTCAGTTTCTCCAACTGCACCAGGGGAGGAAGTGCTGGAGAGAAGAGCAGCCAGTGGAGGTGCGGACAGGCCTCACTTTGGCACAGGCTCACACTGTGTAAACCTCCCACTTCAGAACCAAAACCCCGGTGAGCAGACCCCTTTACTGCCCCATTTCACAGCTACAACACTGATCCTGGGAGGGGAGGGGCGTCACCCAGTCCGACTGCTGGAGGTTCTACATCTTGGGGTTCAGCACAACAGCTAACAAAGTGGTGGTGGGAGTCGGGATGAAGGCAGATGCTGAGATTGCTGGAGGCCGAGGGCCGGTCTGGCTGGCGCCCCACAGCAGGCACCTTCCTGCTGGAGGGCTGCCCGACCCCTGCCCGGGGAACTCTGGGCAGCCAACAGCAGGACCTGCAAAGCCTCTCCCACCCTCGCCTTCCACCTGTGAGGCCCCGTGGTGACAGAATCCTCCAACCCTCGCCCATTTTGCCGACAGGCTTGGCCAGCGTCACCCTCCGTGCACCTCGTGGCTCTGCTTCCCCGGCTGCCTCTGGGCCGGGCACCATGCCGAGGGACGAGGAGCGAGGAGCTGGCTCTTCTCACATGGGACAGGCAGGTCCTGCCCGCCTGCCAAAACGACGCCGGGAGACTCCAAGGCCTGTGTGTGCGCCCACACACGTGTATCACATTTTGTGCACACGGGTGTGAGGATGCGGGAACAGACACAGAGACCCACAGACCCCAGACCCTGTCTGTTCCGATCCTGGCCCAGCCCGGCGGAAAAGACGCAGAACGAACGTTCAGTGGGGTGAAGTGCTGTCCAGTTACAGAAAACCGGAGAAGAACCAAGCGACACTTAGAGGGATGGAGTTAACGTTTATTACGCGTGGGTCCAGAGGAAAATTTTCTCTCCAATTCTGGGCCCCAACATGGAGGAACTTTCCTCTACTTATATGTTTTTACCTTCTTTGTCTCCCAAATATGGGGTGTTCCCAGCCCCCTTTGCAAGTTCTTAAAGAGCCCCTCTGTGCTGGGGCCTGGTGCCAGCACTGATAACTTCATCCGGGGAAGGTTTAATGGCCTTTCCGAAGTGGGAGTCGTCTTATTTTCCTTATTACTTAAGGAAGGAAGGAAGCATTTACAGAAGCCAAATAGCAGGGTTAAAATGTCAAACAGCAGTTTTTATGTAAGATGGATGCTTCAGTCTGACTCCAGAGGGTTTTCTTTACAAGCAAACCCCCCGCGTCTGCCACGCAGGCATGGAAGGCTCTGGTCACCCAGCCGGGGTTCTGCTTCTGCCTTGACCTTATTGCAGCCAGGCCAGGCAGGTTTCAATGCTCCGTGCTTGGTGGGGATGTTTAACTTATTCATATTTGATGCAGATGGAACAGGCCCAAGTCCTCTCCTCCCTCTGGTTTATTCAACCCTTCACGAGAGCACACTAGTGCACACATGCACGCCCACACCGCCCACATACATGCACATATATTCTCATGGCAACCCGGGACCCTCTGAGTGCCCCCTCTGTGAGGATGCTGAGCCTCATCAGCGGAGGCCACCGCAGGCACACAGTGTCTCCCTCCGGCCGCACGCAGTCCCAGCACCGTCGCAGCCCAGCCTGAGCCCGCACCCGCCTTCCTGAAGCTCCCGACTCACGCACTGCCGCGTGCCTGCCCCCCCCCATTCCCCGGGCCTCCGGGTCTCCGCTGCTGGCCTCACGGCTGCACACCAGCCCTGGCCCTGCTTGCCCCCCGCAACTTCTCCACGGGCAGTGGGCTGACCCCAGCCTGGGGTGGGGCTTCTTCCCTGGGTTCCCTCCCTCTGGGAGCCTGAGGGTGCCCAGAGCTCCCAGATCCTCACCGTAGGTCTCTCATCACAGCTTAACAATCATGCGTATGTGAACTTCTCCACTTTTCACCGCTCCGTGGGTGCTATTTCCTGACTGGACCCAGACTGATACACCTCTCTCTCTTCTCTCTCTCTCTCCCTCTCTCCACACACACACCCCACACGGACAGGCTGCATAGTCTCACACACACATTGGTGCACGGTTTCCCCACCCCATTCTCAGTGCAGACACACGGAGCCCTGCCAGGCCCTGACTACGGCTCACCTTCCTCAGCTCTCCGTGGTCCTGGCCAGTCCTGGCCATTAGGGGCCACTCAGCTCACCTGAGGTTCCACTGACCTCCTCTCCACCTCCTGTGGTGAGTGTACGGCCCTCTGACCACGCAGGCACCTCTGGCCAGATGCCCCCGCTTTGGGCCTGCCCTTCAGGCTGTTCTGAGCATCGGTGAGCCACACTCACCATGGTCCCCTGCCATGGAGACCCAGACAACTAAACATGGCAACAGGAGAGCCAGATTTGGGGCTCTTATGAAAAAGAATTTGTGAAACGGTGTGGCCCAAGAAGTGTGTGTGGTCACATGCGTGTGAGGGCAGGGCCTTCCTGCAGGCCCATTCATCAGGCGGCCCACCCCTGCCCTCACTGAGGCCGGGATGGTGCAGGTCACAGCTTTATTCAGGCCCAGCCGTCTCTCTACAAGGCGATTTTCTAATGCTATCATCTGTGCTGGATAAGTCTCAAGGTCCCAGCATTGTTGTAAATTCTTTCCTTGCTGAACGTTACAATGTAGCAGAGATTTTTGCAGACACAGCTGTCAACAGGATGAGCTTGCCAGGAACCCAACCAGGTAAGTGGAGCCAATTTCAAAGAAGAAAGTAACATGCAATTAACCAAATGGCATCGCTAAGCAGTGGCTAAGCCTCTCTTGTGGGAGACAGAGTTTGGATGTGGATTACCCGTCTCCTTTGTGTACTTGCTGCAAGGAAATAAAACACCCAGCAACACCCGGTGTCAACATCCCAAGCAGGATTGTTGGTGACATCTTCACTGGGAATGCAGGCAGCTCGCATGGGCTCCTCCCCAGATGCCCCTCCCCTCCCTGCAGACCAGCTGTCCCCGTGGAGGGTCCCTCAAGCCTCAAGCCAGGACCCAGGCACAAGTGCTTGGCACCATCAGCCTCTCAGGATTTGGCTTGTCCACCCACGGTCCCTCCTCCTATATCCCATTCACTAGTCTCTTTATTCTGGTTGAATATTGGATACATAGAAGCAATACATTTTACATAACATTTACCCTGAAAGTAGACCCTACAGCAAACACCATGAACCCATGGCCAGCCTTACTGGACACCAAGCTAAACTGCTGCCCCCACCACCCTCCCGTCCACTCCATCCCACTCACAGCAAACATGGACCCGTGTCTTGCCTGTCTCTTGCCTTTACCAACTCTAGACTTACAGGGGTGATCGCTAAAACCAGGCCTGGCAGGGCTCAGGGCTCCGCACTAAGTGAGCAGGAGAATGGGGTGGGACGTGTCTACCTGAAACTCAGATAATACCATATGTCAACTGTACTTGGGAAACTAAAAATACTTCCACCTCACTCTTGGAAGGCACTTCAGCTGGGCCGGGTTGCCGGTCCTGTGGAGGCCGACTCCTAGTATGTCTTTGGTTTCTGTTGCTGCTGCGAACTCCACCCTCATCCCAATGGCCACTCCCTGCCTCTCTCCTCTCCAGGTGCCCTGGGACCTCCCGCCTGGAGTTCTCCGTTTCCCCACCACCACCAGCGTGCTCACCTCCCATGCTCGTCTCCCCCTCTGGTGACGGAAGCCCCTGTTCTTTCTCCAGATTCTCCTCTAGCAAACGGCGACCAGCCCCCAGTTCTAACTGCCACCATTGCAGACACCGCAGCGCCTGCCAGTTCACCAGCCCGGACACCTCGACCCCAACTGCCAGATGCGCCTCTCCATCAACCGTTCCACTGCCATGTCCTGTCTGGCTTAGCGGACCCCCACCCCTGCTCCTCCCACTCCTCCCACCCCAGTCAAGGCCCCTCCCCTTCCGCCCCATTTAGGCCAAACAGCGCAGAGTCCCCCGGAGCCCTTTCTTCTTCCACCCCTTGGACCGGCCCACAGACTGCCCCGGCCACACCCCAGGCAAGCTGCCATGCACCCTCACCTGACACCACAGGCTCACCCAGCCTCCGCCCGCCACTCGGGTCCCCACAGGCCACTTGCCAAGGAGCAGCCAGGCTCAGCTGAGTCAGGCTGCCCGTCTGCAGCGCAGCATGCTCTGCCCGTGGTTGCAGAGTAAGACCCAGCTTCTCATCGGGGCGGGGGGTCCACTACTCCCCCCCACTCACCCCTCCCAACTCTCCCAGGTGCCCACCTTCCGGCCACAGTGGCCAAGTCACTGCTGAAAGAATCAGTGGATGAATCGATGAAGAACAAACCGACCAATAAATGGTTTCACGAACAGGTGGGAAGGGCTGCACACTTTTGAGGAACGGTAGAATGTGGGATGGAAGGGGCGGCACCGGGGAGGTGGGGAGAGCACACGCAGTTAAGAGGCCCTGGCATGGTCTGATGGGTGGTCAGTAGCAGGGTGAGGCACACAGAGCCACGTGGGTGGATGCCCCTTCTGCTCACGAGACTCTTATGGGCATAACGCCCTCCAGTGCACTGGCTGCCCCAGGGAGGCCAATGGCTGGTGCTGAGCCAACCGCCATCAGGCTGAGAACAAAACCACTGACCCAGCTCAGGAAGCACCTAAGTGGTGATGTCAGTTAGCCAGAACATGTGTGCTCACACATGTACACGTGTGTTCGTGCACAGGCAGGCTCGCTTTGCTTTACCCCCCCCCCCCCCCAATCACTGTGCTTTGTCCCAGCTGGAGGCTGCTTTTGCAAGGGAGTGTAATGTCTTATGCTTTTAGGAAGAAAGGGGAAGCTCTGTGGCAAATAGAAATTTGGGGAGTATTTAAAAGGAATATCAGCTTTTAAAACTAATCAGGGTATCCTAGGAAACCCAAAACACCAATCAGAAAGAATGCATGCACCCCTATGTTTATAGCAGCACAATTTACAATAAGTAAGATCCGGAAACAGCCCAAGTGCCCATCAGTAGATGAGTGGACAGAAAAGCTGTGGTACATTTATACCAGGGAATACTAGGCAGCAGTAAAAAGAATGTCTTACCCCTTGAGACGGCATGGAGGGACCTGGAGAGTATTACGCTAAGTGAAATAAGCCAGTCAGAGAAAGAGAGGTATCACATGATCTCACTCATATGAGGAATCTAATAAGTAACAAAACAAACTGATGAATGGAGTGGATCAGAGACATGAAAGCCTGGAACAGAGTGCGGAATCTCAGAGGGAAGGTGGGGGAGGGGGATGGGAGGTGATCAACCAAAGACCTTGAATGCATAAGTGCCTAATACTTGGACACAGCCAGTGCGGTGGTGAGGGCCTGGGGTGGTGGGCTGGAGGGGGTTGATTAAAAAAATCAAATTAATCGTAAAATACACATAACATCAAATTTACCATCTTTTTTTTTTTTAAAGTCCTCCCCCCCCCACTGATTTTTAGAGACTAGAAGGGCCAGGTGTGTGGGGCGGGAAGAGGGAGAGGAAGAGAGAGTGGGGAAGAGACAGACAAATAGAAAGAAATATCGATGTGGTAGAGACACATCAATTGGTTGCCTATTGGTGATTAAACCTGCAACCGAGGTACATGCCCTTGACCAGGAATCGAACCTGAGACCCTTTGGTCTGCGGGGCCAACGTTCTAACCACTGAGAAACCCAGCCAGGACAAACTCATCATCTTAATTAAGTGCAAAGTTCAGTTGCATTAAGTGTACAGTTCGTGCCTGTGGACGAACATGTGTGTACATGTGTGAGCACACATGCTCTGCAACCATCACCATCATTCATCTCCAGAACTCTTTCATCTTGTAAAACTGAAACTCTGCACCCACTAAACAATAACTCCACACCCCCCACTCCCTCCAGCCCCTGGGAACCACCATGTGACTCTGTCTCTGAGTCTGATGACTCTAGGTGCCTCATGAATAGAATCATATATTTGCCTTTCTGTCACTGGCTTAATTTCACTTACCATAAGGTTCTCAAGATTCATCCATGTTGTAGCATGTATCATAATTTCCTTCCTTCTTAAGGTTGAATAATACTCTATTGTTGATGTAGTATAATTTATCTACTCTTGCTGCCTGTGCTTTTGTTGTCAGCTATGGGCATCTCAGTTTTAAAGTGTGCCCACAGCTCTATCTTCAGCCAGAACCAGGGCCCATCAGAACCGGCAAGTTCCTGGCCCCATCTGGCAACCCCCCAGGGCTGCCCTGGCTGCCTGCCATGGCCCAGGTAAGTACCTGGCACGTCTGCTTTCTGCTGAGGTTCCTGCCTCACCGCCGGTCACTCGCAGGAACACAGCGCCCAGCACAGGAGAAGCTCACCATCCCACGGGGAGGACACGCACAGGCCTGGCCACGTGGCCAGCCCTCGGTGCCAGGGGCCCGCTATTCCAGACAGGCAGCTACACGGCAGCTGCTGCTGCCCAGCGGGCAGTGCCTGGGGTCCACAGATATTGTAGTTTTAATTTACTTTAAGATCAGAAGAAAGAGATATAAGAAGAAGATATAAGACAGTGGCATGGATTACATTTGTCTGTAAGCCAACACAGTCATAAAACGTAAAGTCATAAAACTTTCCTTTTTTTTTTATGGGAAACAGGCCCACGGAGGTCACAGGGCCTGAAGCCAGTGTCCTTGTGTGGGCGTCGGTGCAAAGTCGCTCGATCCCCAGAGAAGGCAGAGGGCAGACCAGTCCGGATTGATGTAACTCCCCTCTGCCGGTGTGGCCAGCCTCCTCCCTGTGTGCGCTGAGGTGCCAACCCCGGGATCTTGGGTGACCACTCCTTGCACCCTGCCAGGTTCCCATTGAACTTTCCAGCTTCTTGCTGCCTTCCCTGTCCCCAGGGTTCAGTGGCCTCTGGCCTCCCACCTGCCCTGGGCAGCCAGCACACACACCTTTTCCAGGTGCCACTCTGACCCCTTCGCTGGCCTCTGTGTCCGGCCCAATGCCCGCAGCCACGGCCTGCCGCTCCGGCAGTTAGACCCCGGCTCTGGGCCTGGCGCTCGGTCTGCTCAGCCCTGCTCACGGCGCCCGGGTGCCTGGTCCTCCCCGTCCTCTCTCCTGTGAGCCCGTGTCCATGGTCCTCCCCACCTGCTCTCCTGGATGAGCCCGGGTCCAGCTCAGGCCTTTCCCCAAGCCCCTGGCCATACTGGCCTTTGCTCCCTCACCTCTCAGAGCAATTCCCCAGCTAGTGGGAGCGGAGGCTGCCGCTCCCCCATACCAGGCCCCAGTCCCAGTGTAGTGCCTGCTCCCTTCACTGCACCATCACCACCTCAGGGCTGCTCTCATCAGCCCAATTCCGGGTGAGCAAGCTGAGATCAGAGAGCTCACGGACCAGGCCAGACCCAACTCCCATCCCACCACCCACACCATCACCACTATAACCCCCCCTCACCATAACCGCCATCACCACCACCATCACCATCACTTCACCCTCATAATCACTTTCACACTCCATCATCACTTCACCATCTCCACCATCATCCCACCATTCCCCAGCTCCCATCACCACCACCCAACACCACCACCACCATAACCCCACCCTCACCATCACCTTCACTTCACACCCATCATCTCTTTCACACCCCATCACTACTTCATCACCACCACCACCACCACCATCACCTTCAACTCTCTCCATGACTACTTCATCACCACCAGCACCAACCCTCCCCGTGACTGCTTCATCAGCACCACCACCACCACTACCTTCAACCCTCCCCATGACTGCTTCATCACCACCGCTCTCACTTTGCCAGCCATCCTGAGGTTTCCAAATGAAAGCAGCGTTTCCAGGTTTGGCCCACAGAAGTTGTGGGAGAAAAGCTGGGCTGTAAGGACCTTCAGGGTCGTGTACCCAGAACGGTGCCTGATGCCTGGCACAGTGTGGGTGTGAAGGGAAGGCTTGGGCAGGCTCTAGTAACTTGGTGGCTCAGCACCTCACTCTCAGAGCTAGCGGCCTCTGCCCATGGCCCCTGGCTTAGCTCAGCTGTACCCACTCACCTGCCAGTGCGCCCTGAGGAAACCTCATAGCTTGTCCCAACCCCGCTGCTCTGAATGTAAGCCTCTGTTTGCAAAACCACTGAGAAAACAACACACCTCTGGCCTCTGTAGGAATATGCCCCACAGCGTGGTGCATACTCTGGGCACTAAATAAACGCCTGGAGCAGCTACTTCCCTGGTGCCCATTGGGCACCCTAGTCAACACTATTGCCATCTCAGTCCCAGCCTTACACTCCTTCTGCCCCAAAGGCTGCCAGCAGCCTCCAGTGGGCAGCCGGTGCCACCGTGGCCACAAGGCTGAGGGGCCTTCCGGGGCTGGGCTGAGCACACAGCAAAGGCAAGCCCGATGGGGCCAGCACGTGGGAAGGAGCAGCAGCCACCCTGGCACACCCTGGGTGCCGGGCTCTCCCTGCCCCGCGGCCAGCACGGAGCCCGGGGCTCCTGCCCGCCTGCCTGGCTGGCGGCTTGCAGCACAGCGCTCTGGGCCCTTCCCACTGTCAGCCTCCAGCCTGGACCCCGTGGTGTGGTCCATGGTGCGGGCGGGCAGGGTCCAATGTGGGGGTGCCGTGGCTTCCCAGGCCCTGTCCTCTGGGGCCCTGGCTGGGCAGAGTGGCTGAAATCCAGAGGAGCAGCTGGTGGAGGAGGAGAGACCTGCGGCCAGCCCTTGCCACAAGGCCTCGTGGTCTCTGCGCGCACAGGGGCCCTTCCATACTTATGGAGGCTCTTCCCCGCACACCTCATCGAGCTTTCCGTGCAGCTTAGGGACGGCACTCTATCCATCCAACACGGGCAGCAAGCCCGGCCTCCGCCGCTCACACTCCTGGCGGAACTGCAAACAGCCGGCTTCCCAGGACCCCCATGGCCTCCATGTACCCTCTGCCCACGGTGGGGGAGAGGCCGGGCTTGGCTAAGGTTTGGCGATGGAGACCTGCAGGCCAGCAGCACAGGAGCCAACTGCCCAGACTCCTCCTCCGCCCGCAGGCCCTGCCTTCCCCTTCCCCGGACCGGGGCCCAGGCTGCACCCCGCGTGCACCTGCAGCTGCCACCCACTCCCGCCCCCCAGGCCAGCTGCAGCGGCCTGGCCGCCCCGAGATGACGGACGCGCCTGCCCAAATGCCATTTCCCAGCTGCCGCGCTAGTCACCGGCCTCCCCGGCAGTTCCTTCCGGCTTCTGTGCAAAGGAAACGAACAATTAGGCTACGATTAATCTCTCGCTCAGGGCGAGGCCTGCCCGGAAAAACAATGGCCACTCAAGTGGCCTGTGATGACCGTGTGCGGTCACCAGGCCCCTTCGGCTCCAGGGCGCTGGTGTCCCACAGCCCCAGCAGCCTGGGCACAGCAGCCCCGGCCTGCCCGTATGTGCCCCGTCCCCGCACCCTCCTCACTGGTGTTCACTGTTAACCAGTGAGGCTCCTACAGAGCATTCCTGCCGAGAGGGCCTCACATGTACTGTCCACTCAATCAACACAGCTGCCAGAGGGAGGGGCCACATGACCCTTGTCTTCCAGAGGGAAACCAAAGCAGAGAGAGGCTCAGTCCTTGTACAAGGCCACACAGGCCGAGAGCCAGGGTCCCCACAGGCCAGCGTGCAAAGCCACGGGGCTCCGGGCTCAGGGACAGACACGCACACATCTGCACAGAAGCCAGGGCGCCGTGACCTGGGGACCTGGCCACCGGCCCGCGGACCAGGCAGGAAATGGCACCATCAATAGCCATGCGTGACCTCCCTCAGCCCCTCCTAAAAGGCAGGCGCCCCTAACCGTTTCCCGCATAGTTTGCTCTTTAACATTCCTGTGACATAGGGCGAAGGCCCAGGAAGGGGTGACAGGGCAGGAGCTTGCCCAGGCTGTGCCCACCCAACAGGGACACACACAGCGATGGCTGCTGTGTGCGCAGGGAGCACCTGCCAGGGGCACTGATGCTGCACACCTGCCACGCCCGTCCGTGGGGCACGGAAGTGAGCCATGAGGGGTTCCGTCCTCCGGCCCTATCGAGTCCTAGTAGCACCCATTGAGAAGGTGGGTCCAGTGGATCTGCTTCTGCCTATGGATGGTGACTCATGCTCATACCTTCTTGTGGGGGTGGGGGTGTGGGGGGGTGTTTGGTCAGGGCAGTCTCTGGGAGAGCAGCACCTGCACAGGGTCACCCACAGGGGCCACGGTGTCTCCATGAGCCCTCACCAGCCTGTTAGGCAGAGCTGGGCCTCGCTGGGACCACTGCAGCTCACGGGGGAGCGGAAGGCCACGCTGCAGTCTGACCGTGCTTCCTTGTCATGTCTGAGAGCCGCCCCCTCAAAGGAAGCCGTCTCCTGCCATCAGCCCGCAGCACACAAGGAGGGCAGGCTGGGAGGTCATGTGCTCCTGCAGGCGCCTCCCGCCTCCAGCCCCTCCTGCGGCTCTGGGCCTCTGTCCTCGCCCTTCTCCACTCCTGGGCGAGGAGGAGCACTGGGCATGCAGCCAGGTGGGCTGCAGGCCGGAGCCCAGGGGCGGCCACTACAGTCTCTGGAGCAGAAGCTGGGCTCTCCTGAGGATGTGGGGGTCCCCAAAGAAGGCCTGAGGGTCTGCTCTGCTGGAGGAGAGCACGGAGCTGGGGAAGCCTCTGAGAGAGGCAGGTGCTGGCAGAGCGTGGACCTGGGACCAGGGAGGTCAGCCAGTCCGCAGGCCCCAGTGCACGCCCAGCAGGCCAGCGCTGGGCACAGGCCACCTCATCTGGACACTGTCATCCAGCCTCTTGGGGCACCAGACCTCAACTTCAGGAGCGAATCAGGAGCCTCTACCCTGGCTGGTGTTCTCTGTGGTCAGAGCATCGGAGTCTCGGGTTTGATTCCCAGTCAAGGAAGGGCATGGACCTGGGCTGCAGGTCTGGTCCCCGGCCCTGGTTGAGGCATGTGCAGGAGGCAACCAAGCGATGTGTGTCTCACACCGATGTTTCTCTCTCTCTCTCCCCACCCTCCCTTCCTTCCACTCTCTCTGGACAAAAAGAAAAAAGAAAAATACCTCAGATGAGAATTAACAGGGGACAGGGGAAGAAGAGGTGAGGAGAGAAAGCAAGCCAGCTCCAGAGCTGGGGGGACTGTGTAGTTTATGGCAACCAAGTCCTCAGACGATGCCTCCCCCACATGTGACAGCTCACACCTCCGTCTGGGCCTCAGTCTTCCCATCTGAGAAATGGGAGGCTTTCACCTGACGCTGAGCTTCCTGACCGGCAGGATGGGGGCAGGATGGAACTTGGGGGTGGGCTCCGGCCTAGGTGGCCCCTATGGGATGAGGGATGTGGGGCTGGAATAGGATCAGAGCCACACATGTGGTCCTAGGCCATCTTGACAGGGCAAGAAGCCAGGAGCCTAGATCTGAAGGAGGTGACAGGAGGAAGCAGAAAGAACAGGGCGGAACGCCCCATGCTCCTTCCCAGTGGACTTGTGCCCTGATGGGCACCGGGCCTTTCCGGTCTGTTCCGGCTGTGAGCTGCTCCCTGGAAGTGCTACCCAGGCAGCCCGGGTGCCGGGCACCTGCCGGGAGAGCCAGTTCTCCTTTCTCCCTCCCGGCTGTGGGATGGGCCTGCCCGGCCTGTGCAGGCTTCCTGCTCCTCCTCGGTCCAGGCCTCCACACTGGGCTCCTGCACTGTGCAAGGTGGGGGCACTGCTTCCCTAAAGCACCACTGTCCCCCCAAACTCCCCCAACAGACTGGCAGCTGCTTTCATACGGCGGCAACGCATCTGCCTGGTTATTGGAGAGTCTGGATTGAGGTTCAGTCAGACAAGGTGGCCCTGGACCTGGGTGAGCCAGGCCAGGCGGGACACTGGCCCCCCGCCCCCCGCCTCCTCCCTGTCCTCCAGGCCAGTCGCCAGGCATCAGGGTCCAGCACAAGCTGTGCACATTGCTCCTGGGATGTCTGACCTCCATGTGGCTTAGGTCCAGGGCTTCTGAGAATGTCCTCAGGGCCCCAGTGGGGTCATGGGGACTCAGCCCCACAGGAGGACATCGGAGACACTCATATCCTCCCCCAAAGGGACCTGGGCCTCAGACACTGGGTGACAGGAACGCCACGAGACGAAAACACTTCTCAGAAATACCTGGAGATTTGATAAAGCAAAGTAAACCCCAGAACAAAAAGGACAAATCACCCATTAAATTAGCGGCACAGGACCTGAATATATATTTCTCCAAAGAAGACATAAATGGGCAAGAAGCGAGTGAAAAGATGCTCAACATGACTAATCATTAGGAAGAAGCGAATCAAAACCATGAGACGCCACTTTGTACGCACTAGGATGATTGTCATTAAAACAGACAAACGCAGAGATAGTAAGCGCTGGCGAGGACGTGGGGGACGGGAATCCTCACACAGTTGGTGGGAATGTGAAATGGGAAAGAGCTTGGCGGTTCCTCAAAAAACAGGACGCAGAACCACGCTGTGAACCAGCAGTTCCGCTCCCAGGTTTACCCTTAAGAGACCTGTAAGCAGGGATTCGGACAGACGACTGTCCACGCATCACTATCCACCACGGCCAAGGGGGACACAACCCAATGTCCACGACCGGTGGAAGGGCAAACAGGTGTGGTTACACGTGCCACGGAGCACGGCCCTCGGCAGCAAGGCGATGCCAGTGTGAGCGGCACCCTGGGTCCCTCAGGAACATCCAGGCCAGTGAAGGGCCGCTGATGAGAAACGTCCAGAACGGACATCCCCGTGGAGCCAGAACGCCGAGGGCAGCTGCGGGGCCGGGCTGGGGAAGGGCAGCGCTGCCTGTGGGTGCGGGTTTCCTTCTGGAAGCACGAGAGGCGGTGCCTGTGCCGCACTGTGCCCAGCGCCGCTGCCCGGCTCCTTCCAGAACGTTACCACGTGACTCTCGTCTCCAAAGCACTGTGAGTTATTTCCCACACCACCCTGCCCTCCCCCTGCCCCCCTGCCCTCCCCCTGCCCCCCCTTCCTTCCCCCTTCCCTCCCCCTGCCCTCCCTCTGCCCCCCCGCCCCTGCTGCTTGGCCAATACAGGCCTGCTGTGTGGCCCAGGAGGGGGGCCTGGAGCAGGTGTGCAGGGCACAGGTCCCACGGTGCCGGAGGGAGGCGGGACTCCAGCCCCTGGATGCGGGCAGCTTGCCGTGGGCCCACGAGGCCTGGCTGCTCAGGCTCCGTGCCCCTCACCATGTGCCTCCGGGTGTGGATGGCTGATGAGCGTCAGGAGCAGGAGACAGACTGTTGAGTCAGTGAGACAGTGGGGCGGGAGGGGGGGCGTTGGAGGTGTCTGTTACCAATCACAGTTCCGCCTGCCCTGACAGACACAAGTGGGGGAGGCTAGGGAAGCGAAGGAAGTCCCAGTGGATCCTGGCCAAGGCTTTTCAAGGCTCCGTGGACCATGTCTGTGGTCCAGCAGGGGCCCCCTGCAGGCCGCCCCCCTGACAGGCTCTACCCTCCAGGCAGGCACTGCACCCAGAGCCCTGCTCCGGACCCCCCCCGCCCGAAAGGCGGGCAGGGGCAGCCGTGGGCGGATGCACAGCCCGTGCTGGAGGCAGGATGGGGAGCCGCAGAGAAGCTGGCGCCTGGGACCAGCCCGGCTCTCGCCTTTGCCTGTGTCACTGGCCAAAAAACGTTGAGAAGAAACTCATAAACTCTCTCCTTCTGCTCTGAGGCCCCATCACTCTGTGTACCCCCAGATCAGTCCCCACCCCTGCCCCACCCCCAGATCCTGGCACACGGAGCACACACCTCCCCCAGCATTTTTCGGCTATTAGTTAAGTGTGAGGAAATTAACTTTCTTTCCCCTTTCTGGAAGAGAGAGCCATGAGAGCTTCCTGGCAGGCACACAGGTAGGTGTGGGAGGGCGGCCTGGGGCCAGGCTGGATGACAGAGCCACGCCAGGGCCGCGTGCGTTCAGCGAGCCCTTCTCCAGGCAGAGCGGGTCAGACTGTGCTCTGGGCAGGGCGGGAGCTCCGCCCGCTGCCTCCTCCTCCGGGGCCAGGGTCCCCCTGGAGCCCTGGCCCTGCAGAACCAGATGTCTGCACCCGTGCACAAAGCGGCCGGGGCCCACGATGGCGATGGGTGCAGCTGCCGGCACCCGGATGGGGGAGGGGAGACGGACCCCCAGGACAGGGGCCTGCAGGGACACAGGCTCCTCCCCGGAGCAGGTGTGAGCGAACGCCTGATGTCAGGGAGAGCAGGCATCGCCCCCCTCCGCCCCCCTCCGGTCAGGGCACCTGGCTGTGGGGGCCCTGTCTGCTGTGCTTGGTGGAGCCACCCACAGGGCAAAAGCAAACAGAGGTGTTTGCTCGAGCCCAGCCACCTGCTTCCCTGAGGGCCAGGTGTGCCCTCACTGCCCCCCTCTATGTCCCTCTGGTATCACCTACTCCTCAGCCACATTTCCTAGGGGCATCGGCTCCCGCGGGCAGGGGCTAAGGGAGCAGGCACCTTGCTGCTGCCTCAGGCCCCTCTGCCTTCCCAGGTCCTCACAGAGGATGCTCGAGGTCCATGGCTTCTCCGCCTCCAGCGGGGGCAGAGAGGGTCCCAGAGGCTCCCCTGAGGCACCGCTGCGAGGCCGGAGCTCTGTGGAAGCCAAGGCCTTGTGGCCCCAGAGCTCAGGGACAGCGGGAGGTGGGAGAACCAGGTGGGGAGGGAGGGCAGGAGGGGGCTCAGTCCACAGGGGTCCCCCAGTGTCTGGGAGGGGCAGGTCCTCAGGTCCCAGCCTCCCCAAGACCCCCAGCACGGGCCCCGGCTGCCTCTCTGCCACTTGGGCCGGGAGGGGAGAGGTAGGTGGGCTGGGGAGCCCTCCCCAGGCCTGCAGAGGGACAGGATGGGCCTGACCACTCTGAGTGCAACTGCCCTCTCCCCCTCACCCTCAGCCAGCCTCCTGCCTCTCTACCTGCACACACACACACACACACACCCTCCTGCCTTACCTGTGTCTGAACACACACACACACACACACACACACACACCTGCCTCACCTGTGTCTGAACACACACACACACACACACACACACCTGCCTCACCTGTGTCTGAACACACACACACACCCTCCTGCCTCACCTCTATCTGAACACACACACACACACACACACCCTCCTGCCTCACCTGTGTCTGAACACACACACACACACACACACCCTCCTGCCTCACCTGTGTCTGAACACACACACACACACACACACACACACACCTGCCTCACCTGTGTCTGAACACACACACACACACACACACACACCTGCCTCACCTGTGTCTGAACACACACACACACACACACACACACACACCTGCCTCACCTGTGTCTGAACACACACACACACACACACACACACACACACCTGCCTCACCTGTGTCTGAACACACACACACACACACACACACACCCTCCTGCCTCACCTGTGTCTGAACACACACACACACACACACACACACCTGCCTCACCTGTGTCTGAACACACACACACACACACACACACCTGCCTCACCTGTGTCTGAACACACACACACACCCTCCTGCCTCACCTCTATCTGAACACACACACAAACACACACCTTCCTGCCTCACCTCTATCTGAACACACACACACACACACACACACCCTCCTGCCTCACCTCTATCTGAACACACACACACACACACCCTCCTGCCTCACCTCTATCTGAACACACACACACACACCTGCCTCACCTCTATCTGAACACACACACACACACACACACCCTCCTGCCTCACCTCTATCTGAACACACACACACACACACACACACACACCTGCCTCACCTCTATCTGAACACACACACACACACACACACCCTCCTGCCTCACCTCTATCTGAACACACACACACACACACCCCCTCCTGCCTCACCTCTATCTGAATACACACACACACACACACCCCCTCCTGCCTCACCTCTATCTGAATACACACACACACACACACACACACACACACTTTATTGCCCGCCTCTCCCTGCAGGTAACAACAGCTCTGTGTCCCCCGCTGTGTATCCCAGCCCCCAGCCCTGGGAAGTGTCCCCTGACCCCCACCCCCTCTCCTCAGCACCGCAGCTTTTCTGCGCGGGGTCCCTGGGCAGAGGGTGTGTGCAGGGGACACGCTCCAGGCTGGTGCCACCAGCACAGAGACCTCTTCCTGCTGCACCAGAGCACACTCTGCCCTCCCCTGGGGCCGAGATCACAGAGCCACAGCCGGTGGCGGTCCCCGGGCCCCAGGACTCCCAGGCCTCAGCCACGGCAGCAGCCCAGCCACCCAGGACCCAGAGGGGCCGCTTCAGACAACTTGGCACAGGGCTGCCCTCCCTCCCCCGCCTGGGCCAGTGTCCCCGGAGGCCCTGCAGGTGGGTCACTGTGGGGAGCAGGCACAGGGCCACCTTCCCTCCCAGAACACCCTTCGGCCCTGCCCTGGTCCCCACCACCGCTGGCCCGGACAGGGGGCTTGCTGAGAGACAGAGGGCCTGGGCTGGGGAGTCAGTAAATCCTCTCCTTGGGCTCAAGGTCACAGGCTCTGGGCACCTCAGTTTCCTCACCTGTGCAATGGGAACAAGGCACCTGGCTCAGGGTCTGGGGAGGGTACAGTGAGCTAGCAGACAAGCAGTCCCTGGCACAGACCCACAGCGGTGAGCCCCCGGGGTGTGGCTGCTGTGGCACCGGCCTCACTCAGGTCAAGGCCGGCAGACCAGGGTCCTCTCAGCTGCAGAGGGGGTGGGCCTCAGGGGAGGGCAGCGCCAGGGCCCTCCCTTCACCCTGGCACCTCAGGCTCGGTTTTAACAGATACCACAATTTTTAATTAGTTCTCTCCTTCCCTGGCTAAAAGGCCATTAGCTCCCCATTAGGTGATGCATCCCATTTTCTCCACATCGCCAGAAAAACAGCGACTTCCTCAGCCATCGCCGGAGCGATTCTGCAGGAGAAAGGCAATTTAGCAACTGGCTCACTACGTGTCCCTGTTTGTGCTCTGTGCTCCGGCCCCACCCTCAGGAGCCCACCCGCTGGCTCCACCCCTTGTCCTGGGGTAGGCCGGCCTGGCAGGGCCTAGGGCAGCCGGTGTGGGCACAGGCAGCTCCGAGAGACCGGGGGCCTTAGCAGGTGGAGGAGGAGGGCAGGTGAGCCTGGCAGAGCAGGAGCCGTTTTCCACTAGTCCCCGGCCACTGAGAGGGGCGGGGCCGACAGAGACATGCAGACCGGATGGAGCAGCCTTTCTGGCCAAGGGCTGCTCTGGTCCCTGCTGGTCCGGCAGGAGCACCTGCCCAGGCCCCACTGCAGAGGGGTGGGCCCAGCGGCCTGGAGAGGGGCCTGCCGAGACATGGAAAGTCTCCCCTTCTTTGGTGCCTGGGAGTCAAAGGCCTGGGGGTCCCCAGGCAGAGGGGGGAAGTCCTTCCTTGTAGCAAG
Organism: Pipistrellus hanaki; assembly: GCF_964339955.1. Classification (NCBI taxonomy): domain Eukaryota; kingdom Metazoa; phylum Chordata; class Mammalia; order Chiroptera; family Vespertilionidae; genus Pipistrellus; species Pipistrellus hanaki. Next base: position 6,448,726 of record NC_140516.1, read on the forward strand.
AGGTGACGGGACCCAAGAAGCCAGGTGGGAAGACGAGAGATGCAGGAGGAGCTGAGGGTCAGGGAGATGGTCAGCCTGGGACCGGTGGGGAGCCCCAGAAGCCGGGATTCTGATTCCTCGGCTACATAACAGGGCGGCTGCACCTGCGCTGAGCAGCAAACGGCCAGAAACTCTTCAGAGAACAGCCTTGGATGGAGGTTCCTTAGCTCTGGCTCCAGGACACTGGGGGCGGATGGGTGTGGGGGTGAAGGGTGCGTTCCTGTGTGCACACGCAGAACCGCAGTGTGCGCGCGTGGCAGGGAGAGGGTCTGGGTCCGCTGGGCGAGGGTGCAGTGGGAAAGGCCAGGCCACGCTGTGGGAGTGGTGTCCACAGGGGTCACGCACACAGCCTTGAGGAGGGGCAGGGTGTATCTTGTGGTGACTGAGTGTGAGTGTGAGCGTGGATGCAAGGGTGTGAGTGGGGGGTCTGCCTGCTGTGTGTGTGGGTCGGCACCTTTTTGTGAAGGTGTGTGTGGTTACAAATGATGGAAGTGTGTGCACGTGGCGTGGAGGCAGGGGGCGGGGTGGGGGTGGGGGGTGGTGAGCACGGGGGTTGTCCTGTGTTCCATGACCTTGCTCTGGGCCCTCCAGCCCACGCCTGCCAGCCCGAGGCAGCGCTGCTCCTTTCCCTGAGCTCTGATCTTAGCTGCTGCCTCTTTATCTGATCGCCTCCGAGCCCCCTCCTGCCAGTCCCCCAGCACAGAGCGGGCTTCCAGTCAGTCTCTGGGAGTGTCTGACCAGCAGAGGCTGGCCTTCATCCTCTACTCAGCTCATCCTCCAGGCAGCAGGCCAGGCCACTGCACCCCGCACCCACAAGAGGGCGCGCCAGGCCCAGCGGCTCCAGCCTGGGTGGGTCCCTGCGGCGCTAGACACAGGAGTGGCAGCCGGAGCAGCTCGCTGAGAGTCAGGCTCTGCCGCCCCAAGGGGCACCCTCCACCCTCTCCAGAGGCCCCAGGTGTCTCCTCCAGGGTGCTGTGGGCCACTTCTCCACTCTCAGTGCCACCAGGCATGGTTTCTTGGGCATCCCAAGGGAAGGTGGGCGGCTCCCTTTCCCTGGATTGAAGAGCCTGTCTTGGGCCACCCAACTCCACAGCCCAGGGCTGTGGACAAGCCACCTGTTCCTGCCAAGTGCCTCCGGCCAGCCCTCACAGCCCAGACCCCAGTCCAGCCACCCGCAGCCTCCCCGGGCCCGCTGGTTAAGCAGAAGGCAGTGGAAGGGCACCGGGGAAGCCTGTGGCAGGCAACCCTTTGCTGGCCAGGAGGCTGCCCTGCGCACTGCCTCAGGCCTCAGCCCACAATTACAAAGCTGCAGCCTAAGAGCTAGGGGAGGTCTTCCCTTCACCACTGCCCTGCCTGTGTTCACAGCCTCTGCCAGTCTTTCTCTGGGACCCGGGACTCAGGGGCCTATCCTGGAAATGGACCTGCCCCACTCTTTCCCAGGGCGAGGAGAGGGAGTCTCACTCCGGGGACCATTCTGGCTTCCTATCTGCTCCTGAGACTGGGACCCAGTCACACAGACTCAGCCTGGAGAGAGCCTGCGAACCCAGAGTTTGTGCGGACCCGGGACTAGCATTAGGGGGCCACTCCCTCTTCTGTACCCAAAGACGAGAGAGAGAGAGAGAGAGAGAGAGAGAGAGAGAGAGAGAGAGAGAGAGAGAGACAGAGAGAGAAAGAGACAGAGAGAGAGAGAGAGAGAGAGAGAGAGAGAGAGAGAGAGAGGGCGCCTGCTCTGTGTAAGTAGCCGGGAAGGTGGCTGGAGCGCCTTCCCTCTCAGAGGGAAACGGGGTGCAGACAGGGGGTGCAGACAGGGTGCAGGCACTGCCGAGGGGAAGTAAAACACACGCAGGGTAAGAGTCTACAGCCTTGGGGTTTGTCCTGCTGGGTGTGGGGTGGGGGCAGAGGCCAGCCTTTCCGCCCACTCTAGGATGGCCAAAAGCTCTTGGAAAAGGCTGGCCAGAGCCGCCATGTGGACCCACCGGCCGCACCCGCAGGTGCCCTGACCACGGCAGGCCGCTGCCCCCGCGCCGGGCGGTCTGAGCCGGCCATCCAGGGCAGCCTGCCAACAAACGCCAGGCTTTTAGGCTTTTAGAGACTTGGGAGGCGAAAACGCAGGAGGGAAGGGCAACCTCCCGTAAAGAGCGGCCGTTCTCCGCGCCCCGGGCGGCCGGGTCGGAGCCAGCGGCGGGCTGTGCCTGTGGAGCGCGGGGTGCGCACCGGGACGCGATCTCCTGCAGGAACCGAACTCCGCGCGCAGGTGGCCGGCTTCTGGGCTCCCCCTCCCGCCCCCCACCTGCGCCGGAGTCGCAACCAGCTCCACCGCTTCGCTCCGAGCATCACCAGGCTCGGACCCCGGCACCAGCCCCAGCCTCCAGGCTTGGCCCACGTCCCGCTCCCCCAGACCCGCCCAGCCCCGGCGGAGGGACCCTGCCCACTGCGCCACGCCGCTCCCCGCCGGTCCCTCCGGCCCGCAAACGCGCGCCGCTCGCAGAAAGGCGTTCTGAGTGTGTCCAACCGCGGCTCCGCGCGGCGCCAACTTCGCCCCGGGCACCGACCCCCCGGGCACCGACCCCCGGCACCGGACCCCGGGCACTCGCCTCCTGGGCACCGGCCCCCCAGCACCGGCACCGGTACCGGCCCCTGCCCTACCCCCTGGGCACCGGCCCCCCAGCACCGGCACCGGTACCGGCCCCTGCCCCCCCCCCCGGCCCCTGCCCCCGGGCACCGCCCCCCCCACCCCGACACCGGCCCCCGGGCACCGGCCCCCGGGCACCCGTCCCCTGGGCACCGCCCCCCGGACACTCGCCCCCCCGGCCCCCGCCCCCCCGGGCCCCGGCCTCCAGCCCCGGCCGCGGACTCACCCTCGCCGAGCAGCGGCAGCAGCAGCAGCCATCGCAGCCCCGCGGAGCCGGCGGTCGCCTTCGCCATCGCCGTACGCGCTGGGGCCCCGGCAGGAGGGTGGTGGGTCGGCCGGGGGGTGTCGGGGACAAGTGTCGGGGACAAGTGGGGGCCCTCAGCCGGGCCGTCCCATCCCGCCGGGAGCGTCGGGAGGACTCGGAGCGACCTGCGTGCTGCGCGGGGCTCCGGCCGCGGACTCCGGTGAGCGGCGCGGGTGCGAGGGAGGTGCCGCGGGGCGGGGCGGCGGGGCGGGGCCTGCGGGGCGGGGAGGCCTGGGACCGGCTGGGCACGCCTAGTGCGTACCCGGCAGGAGCCAGTAGGGTCCGGCACCCGGCGCCGGTGCAGGCGTGGGCTGGGCTGGGCTGGGCTGGGCAGGAGCGAGGGGCGCGGGGCGCGGGGCGCGGGGCGCGGGGCGCGGGGCGCGGGGCGCGGGGCGCGGGGCGCGAGCCCAGCCCGCGCCCTTTGCACGCACAGCCTGTGCCCCAGCTCAGGGTTCCATCGCCTAGCCCTCCCCCACCGCCTCCCCCCCCAGGGCAGGGAAGCTGGCCGGGATGCGGGGTGCGGGAGGAGGCAGAGAGGCGCCGGAACGGACGCGGGGACCAGCGGGTGCCCCGCCTCCAGGCTCCTGGCACGGAGCGCATCCTCCGCCATTTCCTTGGAGCCGGGGCGTGTGTGTTGGGGTCGGGGGTGGAGGGTGGGGCTGGAGCTCGGCCTCCTTGGGGGCACCATTCGAGCTGGGGGGCTGAGGAGAAGGGCCAGGGCAGGGGCAGGGGAGCCGGAGTGCTCTTTGCACCTTCTGAGCTCTCCAGGAGCCAGCTGGAGTCCAGCTTATCACGTCCAGGTTTTGGTGAAGGAGAGGGGAGGGGTCTCCTAGGACAGTTTGTGACACCCCCTCTTCAGGATGGTCCTACCAGAGGGAGCAGGAACCGGCCCTGGGCGCACCTTTCAAAGACACCGGGTGCGGGCGGGATAGTGGGGTGCCTGGAGGCTGGACCCGCCCCCCAACAGAACTCTGTATGTGGGACTGACTGGGTAGGAGAGCGAGTAGCAGGGAGGAACTGGTCCAAAGAAACGATGCCCACAAAGACAGAGAATCCTAAAGGGAACATTTGGGGCCCTTAACATGGAGGGGGCTCCCGGGGTGAGGGTGGAGGTGAGGTCTGTGCTTCTGTGGGAAAAGCTCGCTGTTTCCTCCACCCCAGCAGCCTGTGCGGCCTGGCTCTGTCTGGGCCAGAGGAATGGGAGCCTTGGGGTGGGTGGGTCTGAGGTGCCTAAGCTGGGGCGGCCCTATGCAGGGTCTTTTCTGCCTGCAGTGCTCAGAGCCCCGCCCTCTCCCTGGCTGAGCTCATGGCTGCATCAGAGATCTGCACATCACTCTGCAGATATGAAGTCAAATGAAGTCACCCGCGCAGGCGGGAGGAGGAGCTGCCAAGACCGGCTGGCTGGGGGCTCTGCCAGCAGGAAGTCCGGAGTGGGCCTGCTGGCAGGAGGCCCGTGCACAGTGCTGCCAGCTCAGGAGGGCTGCCCTGCAGCCACCAGAACTGGTGTCGCCTGCCACACGTGCCCAGGGCCCCGGGCACTCAGGTTTATGGGGCTGGCGTTGGCCAGGGGGGCCCCCTTGGGTATAGACAGGCCCTCTCTCTGGTGCTAATGGCCACCAGGCTGCACACTCAGGGCTATGTCCAGGGAAGGGAGGGACCGAGGGGGATTTCTCTGCTACAAACAGGCTCCGGTGGCAGGAGAATGCGGACGGAAGAGGCATGGCTTGGCCTATTCTTCCAACCAGCCCCTCCCCCAAGCCTCCTAGGGAGCACCTGGGCCAGGCCCGGGCTGACCCTGGGCAGGCGCTGTGTGTCCCATCTGAGGCCATGCCCTTGCCTGGGCCCCCTCCCCCTTCCCTCCCTCTCTGTACCTCCACCCTTGGGGGTCCTGAGTGGACACCTGACGCTATGTGAGGGCATTGCCTTCATAAATCAGTGTCCGGTGGGGCCTCTCACATGTGTGCCACACACATGAACATGGTTACATACCTTCCCCCTCACGCATGCCCAGGACCCTGACCGGAGGAGCACCCAGTAGAGGGCAGGGGTGAGTCCCTGGGCTTGCTGGCGTCAGACTGCAGGTGGGAGGGACTCATTGCCAGGGACTGTGCATGGGCTCAGGGCGAGGACCTCAGAGCAGCAGGGAGGGCTTCCTCCCCAGCGGGGAGGGGGCAGTGCTGCCTCCCTGAGTCCCCCGGGGTGAGGCCGGAAGCCCAGCAGGGGCAGAACCCAAAGATGCTGGTCTGATTCCCCCCAAAATCTCTCCCTCTCCCCACCCCGTCCCAGGGGCCCCAGGAGGTTCCTGTTCCCTGTCCTGGGTCCCCGCCATCTCCCCTGTGTCTGTTTCCAGCTGTAAACACCGCCTCTTAGGAGGTTTGAGGATAAGAAGAGGGAGCGTGTGTGAGCGTGGCACTCCGGGGTGGGCACACAGTAAGTGTCCCATCAATCACACCCCGATCGTGCCCAGGCTTAGAGCTTGGCTCTAGCCCTCTTGCCTCCGCCACATTGTTGGGGCCTGGGCTCCCACAGGCACTGAAGCGCTCTCGGAGGTGGGGGGGAGGGGGTCACAGTGTCACCAGTGCTCCCACCACTATCTCACAGCCCCCAGGGCAGCTTTTATCTGTGGGTTCCTGGGCCCTGCCTCCACAGAAATGCATGCCCCCCAAAAACAGTTCCACAAGAGGTTCTGGTGCCGGATTCCGCTGTGGAGTGAGTCAGACCTGAGTTTGAATTTTGCTACTGACAGTCACGTGTCACTGCTCAAGCCACTTTATTTCTCTGTGCCTCGGTTTTGCCATCTTTCAAAAGGGGGCTGAAATAGTGTGCCCCGCTCAGGGTGGCCGGGAGGAGAGACTCAAATAGTGTGTATGAGGCCCTGCCCCCGACGCAGGAGAAGGCGCTCTGTGGGCGGGTGGCTCATACGTGACTCCTGCAGATGAGGCCTACCTGGAGCCTCCTTGGGTCTGGCTCCAAACACAGCGCAGGGAAGGGAGGGCGGAGGTCAAGGGCAGCGGACAGCATCCCATCCTGTGCAGGCTCTGGTGGGGGGAGGAGGCAGGAAAGGATGCTTCGGGCCTTGGATCCAGGTGGCTGAGGAGACTCAGGGGAAGGACTGCTCTTAGGAGTGGAGGCTGGGTACAGGGACAGGGACCCCGGTCCTGGGGGCTTTACAAGGTGGGGAAACAAAGGCAGGGGCACAGCCCAGTCCTGGGAGCACGGGATGCCAGACAGAATCCCAGGGACTGCTGACCGAGGGCTCCCAGGCCCCACTGGGGCCAGAGGTGGTCAGAGTGGGTGTGTGAGGGGTCCCGGTTCCTTGGGCAGGCACTGTGAGGTAGGGGCTGGCAGCATGGACTCTGAGGATGACTGTGAGTGCTGTAGCCAACTGCTGGGTGCCTCAGTTTCCCCTCTGCAAGTAGAAGTAGTGATAGGACTTACCGCTGCATTGCTACCCAGTGGGTGTGAGGTGCAGGCCGTTCTGAAGGCCTTCCTCCAGGTGCAGCTTGAAGGACAGCCAGTGCCCACAGCTGGCTCTGAGGGCCACGGCCAGGCTCACCGCCGCCCAGTCAGATAGGCGGTCCCCATCACACTCACAGCGCGCCAGGCGGGGGCTCCCATGGTGTGGCCATTCTGCCCCTGGCTCTGGAGGCCCCGCCTGCCTGTCTCAGGCCCACAGCTGGCCAGTGAGAGGACCCCGGGCTCTGGAGCACACGTGACCAGGTCCTCACATCTGTCAGATCCCGTGCGGCTCAGACAAGGCCCGCCTCCCCCAGAAGGCCTGGCCTCAACTCTTCGCCCCGACTCACCCTTCCAAGGCCCCCACCGCAGATTGTCTCTCTCCTCTGAATCTCCTTCCCCTCCTCCTCCCTTCTCTCCTCTGCTGCGCTCCCCTTCTTCTCCCTTCCCCTTCTCTAGAGAAAACGGTCTCCATGTCTGCTTCCTAACCCAAGAGCCAGCCAGCTGCATGCCTGGCCTCGGTTCCTCCTCTGACGTGGGAATGGCACAGAAACCGCCCTGCCGTGCTGTGAGGCCAAACCCCAACGAAGCATCGACAGGGTCAGCACAGTCCCTGGGTCAGCAGAAATTTGGTGTTTTCCTCATTCCTCTTCCAAGTCCTGCCTGGGTGTGAAGGCTGCAGGAGGGCTCTGGGTGTGTCCTGGCTGCGTCTCTTCTCTGAGCGACCCAGCATGTTCCCAGGCCTCTGGGCCTCAGTGGGAAAGCAGGTCCCTTCCCCCAGGTGTCCGACAGGTGGGCCCCAGGCAGCCAGTGTGAACCGTTACCACTGACTCCCATCAGCAGCAGGAGTGAGGCCCACAGGTCAGTGGACAGTGCTGAGTCAGCACAGAGAGCAGGTGACCCCTAAATCCAAATGACTGCTTTCCTGGCATTGGCGCCCCACTGCACAGGTACGAGGCACACCCGTGTGGGGTGGCAGCCACACACCGCCTCACCCCTCCTCTCCCCTCCCCACATGACCCGCTGCCTTCTCAGGAGAGAGAGCGAGCCCTGGAACCAGAGTCCTCGCTGCTTATCCAGCGCTGTCACTGCACATTGGGGAGCCCCACCTGGCTCCGGGGGGCTTTGTCACCCTGAGTAGAGTGCCAGCCTGAGGGCACGGCTAGCTCAAGGCAGCTGGCACCGGATGGAGCTCAGGCCTGAAGGTGCCTCCCTCTGGCCTCGTCTGGGCTGAGGAGAAGGCCAGGCCTGGCTCCCAGGCAAGCTGTGCAGACCGGAGCTCGAATTGGCAAGTCCAGCAAATACGGCCTGGACGCTCTTTGGAAAAAAAACACACATCTCCCCAGGCGGCTTCATAATCTGCCTTGTAATGCAGATTTAGACAAGTTTTTACGAATGCACTTTTTAAAATAGGTCTTAATGGATCCTTTGCAGTAGTTACAGTCCATCGCGTAAATGCAAACAGAGGCTTTTTGAAAACATGTATTATTGATCAGAAGGGCAGCAGCAATTAGAAGCCAGTGTGTCATATCATTCAATACACACTTCCTATACAGCCTGCTCGCATCCACTCATAACTTTCTGACAAATGGCCCTGTCACTGGGAAGCCGTTCTTTCCCCTTTCGCTTCTGGAGTCCGAGGAGGACGGCTTGGTAAGTAGCTGGAGGCAGATGAAAAATTAAACTCACTATTACCATGTCAGAGCCTACTTAGGACTTCTCGGTTCCAGACTGAAATGGCACAACCTTCAGGTACGATGGGTGATGCGCCTCCATTTGGTCCACGGCCCACAATAAAAACAAACATTCAAAGCCCGTGACGGGGCGGCCGGAGGTCAGAGCCCGAGGCCCCGCAGGGCAGCGGCTTTTCGAGAAGGATGCTGAGGCCGAGGGAGGAGGGCCTCAGGGTCCACTGGGAGAGGTGCCACCCAGTCCCCCACGTGCCCAATATTGTTGCTTTTCCCTCCCCAGTCGTGGAACCTAGAATGGTCAACTAGCATAAAGCTGAGGCTTCTTTTTGCTCAAAAACTCACGTGTGGGTCTATATTCTACCCGATCTGCACATTCCCGCTTGCCCTCCTTGAAGAGTTCATTTAACGGACATTTGCTTGGCGCTGACCCTACGCCAGGTGCCACTTTCTCCGATGGAGATACGACAGTCACCAAAACAAAGACGCTCCCCTGTGCCTCTCACAGACCATCACCAGCACACTGCCCGCAGGTGCTGGGCCCCTGTAGGCGACCAGTGGTGAGGGATGTGGGCAGAGAGTCCCTCTGGGCTGGGTGCCCTGGGGAGATGATTGGGGCAGAGAGGCTGGAGCTCAGGGACAGCACTGCCCTCGCTGGACATCCGGGATGCAGGAAGGAGGGGGAGGGGGCTTTAGGGCTCCCCGAGCTGCCCCTGCAGGGACAGGAGCCCAGCTCTTCTCGTGACAGCAGCTCCTCAGCAGCCTCACGCACCCTGGAAGCTGCAGCTCTGACTGAGGGTCGGGGCCACAGGATCTGTGGGCGAACACTCTCTAGGACCTAGAGGCCAGGTGGTCTTTGGAGCCCGCAGAACCTGCTGTGCAGTCCGAGTGCTGACAGATAGGAAGGCATTGCCTTAATGCCCAGTAATGGCTTCTGAAGGCGCCTTGCCCAAGATGGCATGGGCTGCAGCTTCAGATACGATGTGCAACTTCCAGACCCGTCTCAGGCGGGGGTGCTGAGGCCGTGCACATGAAGTGGAGCTGGGGATGGGGTGGGGGAAAGTGGGACCCACAGCTTGCCAGGGCCAGGTGTAAAGTGTAGGGTAGGGGCACAGTCGGGTGGCTCCCCCAGGCCCCTGTGTCCGTAGGCAGGGTCAGCAGCATGGTACTGACCTGTCCCCAGCCCGGTTAGCCCCTGCACACCTAGTCCAGCCACTTCAGAATCCCCAGGGAGCTGGTCTCAGGTGGGTCCCAGGTGCCCGCACTGCTTCCTCCCAGCACCTCTGGAGGTGGTACCTGAGCCTGTTACCCCCCCCCCCCAGGCCTTCCACCCCTGCTGCAGGCCCCTCACAGATGGGGCCCTCCCTGCTTGCTGAGAAGCTGGCCAGTCTGGCCTTTCTCCCCTAGAACAGTGCTCTCTGAGAGAACGTTCTCGATGATGGAACATCCCGCTCTGTGCTGTCCAATGTGATGGCCACTACCCACGTGCGGCTAGTGAACACTTGAAAGGTGGACACTGAAGTGCGAGCGAGGAACTGAATTTGTAATTTTACTGAGTTCATAATGATGTAAAATTAAGTAGCCACATGTGGCTAGTGTACTTACTGGGCAGCGGGGTTTAAGAGGCAGCCCCCAGCCTCTCCCTGGAGCCCCTGAAGAGGTGAGAGCAGAGACCCCGGAGGTGCCCAGCCCCAGGCATGGCCATGCTGGCCCCAGTGGGCTCTGGCCCAGCAGCTTTCACCCTGTGCCTCACTCCCCGGTGGTCTGAGGACCCACGGCCCCAGGGAGAAGGGTGGCATCGCTGGGGTATACCCCGGGCACTCCACTTGGCCTCGGGACCCTCTGTTCCTCTGCTGGCCCAGCCCCAGGCCTGGCCCTGCCTCCTGAAGTGCCTGCCCCCTGCAGGCGGAGGGAGTGCAGCTTGGCAGGCCAGGGCCCTCTCTCAGGGGCCTCTTTGGAGGGGCTGACGAGTTCTGCATATTAAGATGCGGTGATGAAAGGCCGTCAGGGGACTCTGTGCAGCGGCCCGAGACCCAAGGGCCTAATTGCTGATGCTGGGAGCTCAGCCTGGGCCCCAGCCCCTCTCCACAACCCTCATCCCTCTCTCCTGAGGCTCCCCCTGCCCCCCCTCACCCTCCCTTCCCCGTCCTCCAATGGCCCCAGACTTCCCACCTGCTCCCCGGCCACTGGCTTCCAGCAGCTGTTCCCGCTGCCCAGAAAGCTCTCTCCGCCTCCGCCTTCCCCTTTCTGCTGTTCAGCTCCCATTCATCACTCAGAAATGTCCGCTCCGAGGCACCCTCTTCCCAATCCACGTCCAAGGCTCCGAGAGACACTCCACGGGCGCGTGTGCCTCCTGGCCTGGCAGCTGGGTTTCTGTCCGAGTCTCTGAATGGGGACCCGGTGAGGATGCCAAGTACGGTCCAACGCCTGGCAGCGAGAAAGGGCCCTCCGGGGAGAGAGCATTGCCCGGGCCAAGGCAAAGCCGGGTGCCCAGGGCCGCACCAGGGCAGTGCACGGCCGCCAGGCGAGACCCGTGTGCACGCCCTCATGCCCTCTGTGTCCCTCCTTGGGCCGCCTCTCTCCGAGGACAGGATGCCCAAATACATCACGTGAGGCCTGACATTTGGAGCCTCTGCGTTTGAGAACAAACACAGATGCCCTTCAGATAAATTCCTCTCTGAGAAGTGTTGGGCAGAAGTTTATGACTTTAATAGGTTTTTAGTGTAAGACAAGCATCAGGAAGTGTTTTGTTGAGAGGCTTTCTCTTAAAAGCTCAGACTCCTTTTCCCCTCTGGCCTTTTAAACATGAGGATGCAAGGATCTCTGCCGGAACATTCTCCGGCGGGTTCCCTGGGGATCTGCCCTGGGCTGGGGTTGCTCCAATGCAGGATGTTCCAGAAGGTTCTGGAGCCTCAGTCCTGAGGCCAGCCGAGGTCGGGGGTGGGTGGGAGGGGGGTCTCTCAGAAAGCTGATATGGAAGCTTAGAGGGGTCCTCTGCACTCCGAGCAGCTCCCCGCCCTCCCGGTCCCCCTGAGCGGAGCTGCTGGCTGCTCGGGGCTGAGAAGGGCTCGGGGAGGATGCGGTGCTTCCAGAGGCGGGACCTTCGCCCAGTCCCCGCGCTGAAGGCCAGGAGCGCAGCAGCTGAGCTCACTGCGGGCCCCGCGCCAGAGCGAGGAGACACGAGGAGAAGGTCAGATGCAATCATGTCTGGAAGCTTCTCCTTCCAGCCTCCAGGCGGGCTCCCACCTGCTTATCTTGGGCTCTGTCTGCCCAGGTCCTCCCGCAGCCCTGGGTCCTGCCGCCAGCTCTGCCCAGCTCTGGCCTGGTCACCAACGGCCACATGTCCCGCTGGCCCTGTGCGCTGCTCTGCTCTTAGCTCCCCTTCCTCCCTCCCCAGACCTGGGCTTCGCTGTGAGGGGAGAGAGGTCCCTTCGAATGGCAGCTTATCTTCCAGTGAGGCCAGCACCAAAGAGCTACCTGTGCTGTGGCTCTGGGCCACGTGGGAGTAGAGGTCCCTGGCCAAGCTTGTCTTCCCGGCCCAGTGGGTGTGGGGGGGGAGTGCCGAGAGCCCAGGGAGGAGCAGGAGGGCCACGTGGAGACCCAGGACCCGGGTCACAGAGAGCGTGCAGGAGGGATGGGAGGAAGCGCTGGGGGCTCATGGTGGGGTGGTCCAAGGTCACAGCTGGCCTCTCCTCGCACAGCTGTGATGAGCACTGAGTGCGGGGATCCGGAGAGAAGGGATCTAGAACATTAGACAGGAATATCTAATCAATCAGGACACCCAGACTCAATGACAGAGACTTCCCTGAGGTTCCTGCTTGCAAGAGAGAGAGAAAAGCTCTCAAGACATAGGACATGGGCCGTGAGCATGCTCCCCCCAGAGCATCTCCTCCCCGCTCCCGCCTTCTTCTCCCACAGGCACACGCTCCTAAACTCTAGGGGGCGCCACAAGACCTGCAACCAGGGCAGCACTGGGCAGTGGCAGCTCATCCGGGCTAACTCCCTTTGCCTGACCCCGCGCCCCCCCCCCCCGCCCCCACCCCCCAGCTCAAGCAGCCGGCCCAGCCTCCCCTGTCGCTTCCACTACGGGAAGCCCCTCCTTGTTTCACTGTCCCCAGCTTCAATAAAAGTCCTTGCTGGACTGGTGTGACTCAGCGGTTGAGTGTTGGCCCATGAACCAGAAGATTATGGTTCGATTCCTGGTCAGGCACATGCCCAAGTTGCTGTCTCATCCCCAGTAGGGGGCATGCAGGAGGCAGCCAATCAACAATTCTCTCATCATCACCTGTCACAGCTCCTTGGCACCTGCCATCTGGGAGGCCAGGACTCACCAACGTATGACAGGAACCGCTGGAGCAGGCTCCTGCAGGACACAGTCCCCACGAAGGGCAATCTGTTATGCCTGGTGCGTTTTATAAGTCGTGTTATATAAAGGACTTGCTTTATACACCTGCCAAGCTGTGGCCCCGCTAATAACAGCACAGCCAGCATGAGATGATGCCAGGACCTGTGGCCTGTGCGTGGATCGCCTCCTCCCCTCGTGGTCCTCAGAAGCCACCTGCCCCAGAGAGGACCCGGATGGTCGGCCCCCCCAGCCACATGATTGGCTGGGGTGGGGCCCACATACTCACCATGCTTGAACTTCTGTACTTGTGACACTTATTTGAGTGTCAGAACCCTGAGCCGGGGTTCCCAGCCCCAACGAGAGGGAGGAGCCGGTGGGAGGAGTGGGGGGCTGCTCACCACACAGGGGCCCAGGCCCACCCCTTTCTCCCATTGCCAGATGTGGGGCATGGCTCACGGGCCCACCTGAGGCCTCCTCCCCTACCGTCGCCATGGCGATGGCCACCTTGCAGAAACGTGCATCCAAGGGTGCAGGCATCTGAGGGCCAGGGCGCTTCCTCCTCTCCTCTCCCCAGGAGGCCTCGCACAGAGCCGGGCACACAAGGGTTCTAGGTCATCACCTCGGGTCACAGGACCTGACGCCTTGCTGCCTCCTGGTTATTCTCTGAATGGGGAGCAAGCTGTGGTGTGGCCACAAACTAGGGCTGCCGGGACTCGGGGAGGGCCTGGCCCCTCAGGGTTTCTGAGATGGGGTGAGGCGAGTGTTGGCACGGTGCTGGCAGGCCACTGCCAAGACTTGGCAGAGGGGCCGAAACTGATTTGGCTCAGTGGATAGAGTGTCGGTCTGTGGACTGAAAGGTCCCAGGTTCGATTCCGGTCAAGGGCATGTACCTTAGTTGCAGGCACATCCCCAGTAGGGGGTGTGCAGGAGGCAGCTGATTGATGTTTCTCTCTCATCGATGTTTCTATCCTAGTTCTCTATCCCTCTCCCTTCTTCTCAATCAATAAAATTTTTTTAAAAAATGTAAATAAATAAATAAATAAATAACAAAAAACTTTCTTTCTCAATAATAATTTTAAAAAAAATAGACTTGGCAGAGGGGGAGGAGGGGAGCAGGGCTGCTCTCCTGCATCTGCCTGGAGTTCCCTTCCAGTTCACATTCGGGTCAGAGCCATTGGCTTTGAGCCTCAGCAGGGACTCCGGCAGTCTCCAAGGTGTACAGCAGAAGTGAGAAGACCCATCATTCATTCGCACAATCAATGCTTCTCTGAGCCCCGCTGTGGAGCAGCTCAGGATGTGTGGGCCTGAGTCCTCAGAGCACCTCTCACCCCTGTCCCTCTCCAGGTCAGCCAGTCTCTGTGTCCCCTCCCCTGCCCGTTTACTGAACTTGGCTGCACCTGCTGAGCTCCAGCTTCTGTAACTCAGCTGCAAACCTCGGGTCCCCCGGGGCAGAGCAGGTTCAACCCGGTCCATCCCTCAGCGCAGGGGGAGGGCCCTGGGGGTGACCGGGACAAGGCCACTCCGCCCCACACATGGTATTTGCTGCTCCTCACCTGGCAAAACCCAGACCCTAGTGGCTCAGCTGTCTGCCTCCCCTGCCCGGCCCCAGGCTGCCTGTGTTAGGACACCTCCAGGCTCAGACCACCCTGACCACTGTGCCCCCAGCCCCGATGCCCCCAACCCACACCTCTTTCTCCCTTTAGAGGAGCCACCGGCCTGTCGCACTAATCCATCGGCACCTCGTACTCACCAGGGCCGCCGAACGCCCATCCACGTGGTGCAGCCTCCCTGTGGCCCCAGACCTCCTGGGACACAGGCACGTGAGCGCTCCTCCCTCAAACCGCACTCCTGGGCCCTGCCGTTTCTCGGCTCGATGGCGGTATCTGTTCCCTCAGCCAGCGGCCTCCTCCCCGGATGGGCCTCCTCTCAGCCTGAGGGCTGGAGGCCTCCACCTGCTGGCCGGTGACCCTGCTCACCCACCTCTCACCCGGGCAGTGCTGGACCCGCTCCCGCTTCCCCCCTCCCCATCCTCGCTCTCTTCACTTGGCTTCCTGGACCCTCCCCCCACCCCTTCTCTCTTCCTCATCTATAAGCCTTCCTCGTCTTCTTTTATAAACGTGGTTGTGACAGCAAAGGGTCCCCGTCCTGGGCCCTCAGCTGACCCCACCCTCACTCCTCAGCAACCTCATCCCTCCAGATGGCAGGGCTTAAACCAGCCAGCCCCTCCCAACAACCCCACATCCCAGGCCCCTCACCTGCCTGCCCCCCCCCCCCCCACACACACACACACATACACACAGGCACTCAGCAGGCATCTCGGGTTATGTGTCCAGACAATCTCTTGCATCCACTCTTCCACCCCCACATCTGGCTCCTCTCTCTGTCTCCCCATCTTACTCAGTTTCTCCAGACAAGAACCAAAGAGGCCCCACGACTCCTTTTTCTCGCACAGTGTCTGGTCCAATGGCACATTCTGCTGAGTCTCTCCGGAACTTACTCAAAATCCCACCCCGCCCCACCTGCTGCTCGGGTCACCTGGGTCCAAGCTGCCACCTCTCCAGAGGGTTTAAATGGCCTTTGCTGGGGCTCCTGCCCTTTCCCCCAGCCCCAGGTGGTGCTGGGAAGTTCCAAGGCCAGGTCCCATGGAGGAGGCAGCCAAGGCCCCAGCGTGCACCAGTGTCTGCCCTGGAGGTGCCTCCTGCAGGTTGGAGGGCAGGAGCTGCTCTGTCTGTGCAGGATCTCCCCTCCGGCACCCCCTCCGCCAGGCCTCCCCTCCCCCTCTGACTACAGGGATGAGACTCCAGGCTCAGGGATAGTGAGTGTCCCAAGCTTTGCGGAGGGCTCAAGAGTGTGAGGGCAAAGGGGACAAGGGGACACAGTTTGACCCTGTTTATTGTCAAGAGGAGCAAAGAAATGGGGCAGCAGCTCAAGGGCAAAGCGAGTCCAACATGGTGTCCTGGGTGGGAGTAACTGTAGTCGGACCAAAGGGACTGTCTGGCGGGGGGTTGGGGGGGCAGATGGAGGGGAGGGAGACTGGCCTGGGCCTGGGGAACCAGGTCTGGTCCTCAGGAAGCGGGAGGTGCGGGGCCTGGCAGCATGTGCTGCTCCCTGACTTTCCACCTCGCTGGTGAGCAGGTGACCCCGGGGTGACCGAGGGCGAGGAGCCGAGCTGGAACACTGCACTCGGAACTTCCTGGCCTGGACGAGCTCCAGCCTTTAATGTCACGTTGTAGTTAGAGCCTTGTTTCATGTGGTTTGTGAGAAGCAAGGGGGGTGGGGATGGGGATGGTGGTGGTGGTGGTGGTGGGGGGGGGATAAGCCTTATAGAGAAGAGGAGAGGAGAGGCAACCCGGAGCACCCTGACTGACCAGGGGCTTCGGGGACGCTGTCAGTCCCGCTGAGGGTGCGGCTGGGCTGGGTGGCGGAGCACCCTGAGCTGCAAGACAGGCTCAGGCCCAGGCTCCGCTGCGGTCTCAGGCCAGGCCTGGCCTTCCCAAGCCCGCGATCTTCTTCTGGCTGATGGAGCAGACAGGAGCAGACAGGAGCAGACAGGAGCAGACAGGAGCAGCCTCCTGGGCTGTGGGAGGGAGAGAGGGGGGCCCGCAGGAGGGAAAGGGCTCTCTAGAGCTGCGTCCTTGCATCAGGTGGGGGATAAGGTGGGGTTCCCAGGACGGGAGAGTCTCCTCGACAGTAAGCATAGCTGTGTTGGGGCCAAATCCCTAGGAAGGTGGCCCCTGGCCCCTGAACTGGAAAACCCCTCGTGTGACGCACCGTCTGCTTCCTTCCTCCGCGCCTGGGCCCTGGAGGACGTGCCGCCTCTCAGTGGCCAAGAACGCGGGTTGTAAGAATTTTTCTTCTTTTCTGGCCTCTTGGGACTCAGACAAGAACCAAAGAGGCCCCGCGACTTCTTTTTCTCGCACTGATCTCCTACTATTTCCTTCCCTGATGCAAATGTGTTCAAAGTGCACTTCTCCCCACTCAGAAGTAACGAGCCGCCTGTCCTCCGAGGCCGGGGCTGGGCCGAGGCCCTCCTGCCAGAGGTGGCGTGGCTGCCGCGGAGCCGGCCCTGGCGCTGGCGCGGGGTGGACCCCAGCACTCTTGAGTGAGCCAGAGGAGCCCGCCCATTGGACACACCCACTGAACCATCCGACCCGCCCTTCGCCTCGCTGGTGGGGAGCTGGGCCCGGAGGAGGCCCCCTGCTGCCTGGGCATGCGGGGAGCCCTGTCCCCATCCCGCCTCCTCCCCCACGGGGTCTCAGACCAGCCTCACTTCTGGGAAGCGGCAGGAGTGTGGGTTTCAGCCAGGAGTTGGTATTTGTTAAAGGACAGGAAAAAGGCGAAACCGTTATCAGGAGAGTGGATCTGGGGTCTGAGTTCACCGAGGGGCCTCAGGAACCAGATACCATCAGCCCCGCGGACATGGAGCGGGCGCGGCTCACACATGGGGCCGCCTGCCCCCACGCTCCTGAATCCAGAAGATGGAGACGCAGTTAAGAGCCCGGGAGGAAATGAGCAGAGGAGCCCTGCCCACCTGAGGCTGGCAGCCACCCCCTCCTGCAGGAGTCTGGCGGAGTCTGGAAGGTGGGTTTGGCGCCTGGAGGCCCTGGGTCGGTCTGCACAGCTGTCAGTCTCGCTAAGTCCCCGAGAGAACATGAGATTTCTGCTGAGAGAACGTTGTTTGGCGAACTCCGTCACCCACACCCATTCACTAAGACAGGGTCCCACAGATTTCTCTTTTATGGGATAAAAAGAAAACAAAACAGCGGTGGGCTCTGCGAAGTTATTCTCAAACTCCTTCCGCTTGCGATCTGCACTTTTACATATATAAAAAAAAAATTTTTTTTTTTAATTGACTTCAGAGAGGAAGGGAGAGGCAGAGAGTGATAGAAACGTCAATAATGAGAGAGAATCATTGATCGGCTGTTCCAGACTGGGGATCGAGCCCGCAACCTGGACATGTGCCCTTGACTGGAATTGAACCAGAGACCTTCCATCCACAGCCTTACACTCTATCCACTAAGCTAATGGGCTAGGGCATGATCTGTACTTTTGATGTCAAAAAGGGGACTATATTTCCAGCCTGCCTTGAAGTAAGCGTGGTCAGATGGCACAGCTCTGGAGAATGAGACACAATTGACAGTCATGTAAGGGGTTCTGGCAAGGTTTCTTTTTCTCAACAAAAGAGCCAAGTGTGGCCAGTGCTTCCAGTTTCCTTTCCGTTTCCCTCTTCCTGCCTTGAAGGTGCATGTGATGCTGGCGTTGGGGCAGCCATGTTGCAGAACCGAGGCAGCATGCATGGAAGGGAGGCTGAGCATGTGCTGAGACAAGGCCCCGTGTGGCTGTGTGCTGAACCTGTGCCAGCGGCTGTATCCTGTGGGCATCTGTGAACGGAGGCAAAACAAAGCCTACCGGGGTTTAAGCTGCTGTGTTTAGAGTGTTTGCAGCCAAAAGCATTCCTAGCTGGTGCACACCACTATGGCAGCCCACCAGCCCACCGCGCCCCTAGTGGTGAGGCCCCAGCAGCATCCCCGTCACACTGGAGACAGGAAAGGACACTGTCACTGCTGGGAAGGAGAACAATGCAATGTTTTTTGAGTGTTCACTACATGCCAGCTCCTGTCCTGAGCATTTGACATGTTCACTCATTTGATCTTCCAATAACCCTATGGAGGGCGTTGTACAGGGTTGGCGAGGTGAGGGGAACCTGCTGAAGTTGGAAGGCAGTGAGCCACCTGGATTTAGAAGGCCTGGCCCCAGAATCGGTCCTCCCGATCTATTTTCAAAGCTGCTTTAGTACTCAGCAATATGGTGAGTCTCATAGGCTGGGGAGCTGGCTGAATCATCTTTACCTACGTATTTTCCAGCGTATAAGATGACCTTTGAAACGAAAAAAGTCAACCGAAAATCTGGGGCAAAAGACCAAAATTGCACAAAAATTACCTGCAGATCTTGACTGCAAAGTAAGTCTTTTCTTTGAAGTGGGGGTTAGTCTTATACAGCGAATATAGGCCTAAACCTATGTTTTAACTGTAAAATTAGGGGGTTATCTTATACGCCGGAAAATACAGTACTATCTCTGCATGCTCTTTTTTTTTTTTTTTTTAAATTACAAAAGAAACACATGGGTGCTATAAAATCTCAAATAGTTCAGAAATGTATGAAATCAAAATTATAACTGTATGCTCTCATATTTTCAGCATCTCCCCCCCCCCCCCCCCCCACACACACACACACACTCCCTCTACAGTTCTAAGGGATAGCATTGCCTAGGAGGCTGGGGTGTGTGTCCCACACAAACACTCACCTATGAAAGAGGCACACATTTGAAATGAAACAAGTCAGCCTAGAAATAGCATTCTGGTTGTGTCTTCTCCAATAACAATTTATAGACTTAACAAAATCTGGCTCATTGTTTTCAACATATGCCGAGTGTTCTTTCGGAAGGAAGCACTCGATGTCTTTAGCTCACCTTGTGTTAATGGGCACGTGCCCACGTAACTGCCTGACAGGTGTAGCCACATGTCACTTCTCTACTGCTGCACCAGCCACTCCGCCACTGACAGAGAACAAGCGTGGACTCTACCCACCCACCCTTACTCTCGGCTACTTCCATCTTTAACAAAATTGCAAACACCTCAGTGACCTCTAATGCCCCAATCTTGGTTTCTAAATACTGTATGGGCCTCTTTGGGTTCATCTTTTTGGGACTCTCTGTACTTTTTGGATGTGTGTGTGTGTGTGTGTGTGTGTGTGTGTCTTTTTTCTTCTCCAGGTTAGAAAAGTTCTCAGCCATTACTAGTATTTCTCCCAATAAGTTCTCTATCCTTGCCCTATCTCTTCTGCTTTTGGTATTCCTAATGAGGACAAACTCAGGGAGAAGTCAGAGACTAAGTTGTGTGGCTTTGGGTGGGAGCCATTGTCCCTCTGGTGTGCTACTGCACCAGAACACACCCTGAAAGCCATCACAGCTCTGTGAACACCCTATGCCAGAATAACAGCACCTTCACCCCCAGCACACCACAGCAGTGGTGCCCACCATCGTGTGCCAGAGCAGTGGCACACTGGTGCCCCACATGCTAAGGCAGTAGTGCCCTGTTATCAGAGTTGGAGAGCAGGGACCCCCCACACCCCTCTATGCTACAGCAGCAGTGCCCCAACCTGGTGTGCCAGGGTAGTGGAGCCTGTCCTCCCATGAGAGACCCACCAACCCCACCTCAGAGAATGATTAGCTCCACCCTTCCAACTCCTAGTGGCCCTGTCCTGTCAACTCTGTTCTCTGCAATATTGTCAGCAGGCTGTAGCCAGGTCCCACGTATAGAAGACTCTCCAGAAGGTCTCAGCAGGCAGCAGGCCTTGTTACGGTCAATTCTACTTTGTAGGATTAGCCCCCAGACACAACTTAGTCTCTGACTACTCCCTGAGTTTGTCCTCAAGCCCCTTTTAATTAATTAATTAGTCAATTAATTTTAGATCCTCACCCAAGGATATTTTTTCCATTGAGTTGATTTTTTTTTTTTTTTTTTTTTGAGAGAGTTGAAGGGCAGTAGGGATGGGGAAAAGAGAAGGAGAGAGAGAGAGAGAATGAGACACACACATTGACGTGAGAGCGATACCTTGATTAATTGCCTCCTGCACAAGTCCTGACTGGTCAGGAGTCTGCAACTGAGGTACATGCCCTTGACCAAGAATTGAACATGTGACCCTTTGGTGCATGGGCCAACACTCTAACCACTGAGCAACACCAACCAGGACACAAGACCCCTTTTTAAAAGTCTACACCAGAGGCTCTGGCAGCAGACTCCACTGCAGGGTGGGAGTGGGGTGGGGGGGTGGTGGGCAGGTGAAACAGAATCGGGAATGCGGGAATACTGCACTCCTCCAGGCTGATGCAGTATGGAGGGAGTGCTGACCCAGGAAGGATGGTGTCTGTGGGTGGTGCGGAAGAGGGACTCACCCCAGAGACCCTGGTGGCTGTTTCTTCAGCACTCTCCCCAGAGCCACACTGTCTTTCCAGAACTCCAGCTCACTCTGATTCACATTCCCTCTGCTAAAGGCCAGGGTTAGTGGCTGCAAATGAGGTTTTGTGTGCTGGCCCTTTCACAGGGCGTCTGAGTTTCTAGCAGACTCCGGTCTCTCCCTGGAAGACAGGCTGATTATCAGGTTCTGGTACTTCAGACTGGGGAGCCCAGTGTGGGGTTGAGATCCCTTGCTCCTCAGGGGGGACCTTTGCAGCTCATATCTCTCCCTATTCTCAGCTGCTGCATGTGGATGTGGGGCCTGTCTTATTTGCATCTCTGCCTTTCTTACCACTCTGGATGTGGCTTCCTCTGTAAATCCTTATGTTCAGCTAGCATTCAGTTGGTTATTCAGGTTGATTGTTGTATAATTTAGTGATAATTCCGGCGTGGTCCTTAGGAGGAGATGAGTGTAGCTGCTACCTACCCTAGTCACTCTCTTCTTCCCTCCTCTAATTTCACCGTTTTAATATTGAAATATTTATTTTGAGATAATTGTAGGTTCACATGTGGTTTTAAGAAATAATACAGAGAGATCTTTATCCAGTTTCCTCAAGTGGTAATATTTTGCAAAACTCTAGTGCAATATCACGACCAGGTATTTACACTGCATCAGTCAAGATACAAAATATTCCCGTTACAGGGCTCCCTCATGTTGTCCTGTATAGCTACACCCACTTTCCTCCCCCCCCCTCCCGAATTCCTTCTTGACCCCTGGCAATCACCAATCGGTTCTCCGTGTCTAAAATTTTGTCACTTCAAGAATGTTATATAAATGAAACCACACAGCGTGTAACTTTTTGGGGTCAATTTTTGTCACTCAGCATAATTCCCTGGAGAGCTATTCAGGTTGTTGCCTGTATTAATAGTTTGTTCCTTTCAATCACCAAATGGTATTCCTGGATACAGATGTCCGGAAGTGTGCTTAACCATTCATGCAATGGACTTTAGGATTCTTTCAAGAAATAAAAATGCTATAAATTTTTACATACAGGTTTTTACATTAACTAAGTCTTCATTTTTCTGGGATAAGTACCCTTGAGTGCAACTGCTGAGTTGTACGGTAGTTGCATGTTTAGTGTTTTGATGTTTTGTTCTTTTTTTAAAGAAATGTCAGATCACTTTTCAGAGTGACTGTATTATTTTACATTTCTACCAACTATTTATGAATATTTTAATTTCCACATAGTCTTATCAGCTTTTGGTATTTTCACTATTTCTTAAGACTTTTTGATAACGTCATAATTATTTTAAATTTATGATGTTGAATATCTTTTCAAATGCTTATTTGATAAATCAATATCATATTTGGTGAAATGTCTATTCATGTTTTTTGTCCAATTTTTTTAATCCTCACCTAATATTTTCCCATTGATTTTTAGAGAGAGTGGAAGAGAGAGGGAAAGACAGAGAGAAATATCTATGTGAGAGAAATACATCAATTGGTTGCTTCCTGACCAGGGCCCAGGCTCAGGAGGGAACTACAACTGAAGGGCATGCCCTTGACCAGAATCAAACCCAGGATCCTTCGGTGCTCAGGCTGACTCTCTGTCAACTGAGCCAAACCAGCCAGTGCTCTTTTGCCCATTTTTTAATGGGATTCTTTTTGTTTTCTTGTTGAGTTTTTTTAAGAATGAAAATGTCCTACAAAATGGCACATTTTAAAATGATATATTTTAGTTATCAGTCCTTTATTGGATATGTGATTTACAAATATTTTCTTTTACTCTGTGGCTTGTCTTTTATCTTTATAACAAGGTCTTTTGCAAAGCAAACGTTTTAAATTTTGATGAAATGCAACTTACTAGTTTTTTCTTTTAAGAATTATGTTGTGTTTTTTTTAATTTCAAGTTTATAAATTTATTGCCTAGCCTTAGCTCTCAAAGATTTTCTCTTATATTTTTTTTCTAAAATTTATAAACTCTAAGTTTTACATCTAACTCCGTGATCCTTTTTAAATTAATTTTTGTCTAAGCTATGAAAGGTCAAAGCTCAGCTTTATGACTGGGTTTCCAATTGCCACAGCATTATTTGTTGAAAAATTCATCTTTCCGTCATTGAATTGTTTTTGTACCTTTGTCAAAAATAATTGAACATATTTTTGTAGATATATTTCTGGGTTTTCTGTTCTATTCCATAGATATATGTGTCTTTCTCTTTGCCAGTATCACACAATGTTGATTATTGTAGCAATCTCTCTATATAAAAACCTAAGTGACTGGCTGACCATTCGACCATTCGACTGTGATGCACACTGACCACCAGGGGGTAGACGCTCAATGCAGAAACATGGAAACATGGAGCAGGCTGATGAATCTCAAAGGGAAGGGGGAGTGGGGAGAGTGGGAAGAGATTAACCAAAGATCTTATATGTATACTAGAGGCCCAGTGCACGGATTTGTGCTCCAGTGGGGTCCCTCGGCCTGGCCTGGGAGGATCAGGCCAAAACTGGTAGTTTGATATCCCCTGATGGGTCCTGAATTGCAAGAGGGTGCAGGCCAGGCTGAGGGACCCACTGATGCACAAATCCATGCACTGGGCCTCTAGTATAATATATTTTGAAATTGGGTACACTGACTTCTTTCACTTTATTTTTCTTTTTCAAAATTGTTTCAACTATTCTAGTTCTTTTACCTTTCTATATGCATTTTAGAATATATATATATATATATATATATATATATATGCAAAATTCATGTTCAGAGTTTTATAGGAGTTGTGTTAGACATATATGCCAATTTAGGGAAATTGAAATCTTTAGTATATTGGGTCTTCTATTACATGAACATGGTATGTCTCTCCATTTATTTAGATCTTTGATCTTTCTCATTAGTATGGTATAGGTTTTAGCATAACAAATTTTATTAGATTTATACTTAAGTATTTCATTTTTTGAGTGATGTTAATTTTGATGTATTTCTTACATTTTTCAGTTTATCTCTTTGTGTAGTTCTTTAAATGGTTGCTCTAGATATTAAATTATAGTGTACTAGTAGCCCTGTGCATGATGAATCCATGTGCCAGTAGCTCACTAGTAACTCACTGCTGCCCTCCTGCAGCTTTCCTCCCGCTGCCCCGCCCTCCTGTAGCATCCGCTATGCCCAGGCCTCCCCCTCATACTTGCTGCCCTGCCCCCTCCTTTAGCTCTCTGCGGCCCATTTGTAGATTGGTGCCCCACCCTCCTGCCCCGCCCATTTGTAGATTGCTGCCCCACCCTCCTGCTGATCCCTAATCTGGCTGTTATGTGGTCAGTCCTTACGCTTCACTATTTGCATATTACATCTTTATTATATAGGATACATAATTTATCACAGTCTCCTGGTGTCATTGTTTTGCCATTTGATTGAAGTATAAAAATCTCACCTTTGTTTGTCCTTTACCCTTTCTCACATATATCATAATTGTTTTTACTGTTTCCTCCTCCTACATTTAGAACCAGATCAGACAGTGATAGAATTTTTGCTTCAACCATCAAACATCATTTAGAAAACTCAGGAGAAGAAGGAAATTCTGGCGTATTTACTTATATTTTTGTTTGCCACAGTGCTTGTCCTTCCTGATGTTTCAAGCTTTCTTCTGTTGTTACTTATTTTCTCCTTAGAGGAATTCCTCTCGCCATTTGTTTAGGGTAGGTCAGCTACTGACAAATTCTCTCAGTTTTCCTTTATTTGAGAATGAGAATGATATTTTCACTGGGAGAGTCTGGGTTATAGTTGTTTTTTTTTTTTTTCTTTTAACATTTGAAAAATACTATGCCATTTCCTGCTAACCTTCATGGTTTAAAAAAACTCCACTATTATTCAAATGGGTCATTTCTCTCTAACAGCTTCACAATTTCTTTCTTTTTCTGTAGACAGGAGTCATTTGTATTATTATCAATCTCAAGATTTATTTCTTTACCTTTATGTTTCAGAAATTGAATTTATCATCTGTCTTGGCATGGGTTTCTATAGTTTTATTACTTAGCTTCTTATATCTGCAGGTTTATGACTTTTGCCAAATTTGGAAAGTTCTCAGCACTTATTTCTTTGAGTATTTGTCAGCCCACCTTCTTTTTCTTTCCTTTCTCAGACTAGACTGACGGGAATGTTAGAGTTTTTGTTATATTCCCTCAGGTCCCTGAGGTTCTGTTCTATTTTATTTTGGTTTTGTTCATTCTATTTCCCTGTGCTGTTCAGTTGACTGATTTCTATTTTAGATTTCAATTCACTGACTCTATCCACTTATTTCAGTTATTGTATTTTTCTGTTCTGAAATTTCATTTTGGTTCCTTATTATGTTTTCTATTTTTTTTTCTGACACATTCTATTTTTCTATTTGTCTCAAGCATATTTGTAATTTCTTAGTGGTAATTCCAGGTTGGTCCTAGGAGGAGATGAGTGTAATTCCTATTAATTTTTTTGATGGCTGCTATGACATTTTCGTCATATAATTCTAATATCTCTGTCATCTCCATGTCAGCATTTACTGAATGTCCATTTATATTTCCTTTGCGATTCCCCTGATTCTTAGTATGGCTGGTAATTCTCTGAAGAAAACTGGATATTTCCATATTATGTGATGAGTCTGGATTTTATTTAAGTCCTCAGACTGGCTGGGCCTTGGCGACCCTGATCTGGCAGGGAAAGTGGGGCAGCCCTTCCTCACAACCAGGCTGAATTAGAAGCTCAGGCTCCTCACTGAGCCGCTGCTGATAGCTGAGGTGGGTGGGGGATCCTCATTCCTGCTGGGGGCGGGGAGTTCAGTCTCTACATGGTACTCACAACACAGATGGTGGGGACAGAAGTCCCAGCTCCACACTGGCCTTGTCTGACACCCCCTGGGCAGGGTGCGTGGCACTTTGTCAAGGCCTTGCAAAGGCAGGAGTCTAGGACTTGGCTGGCATGGGTGTGGCTGGAGCCACAGTTTTTTTCCTGTGATTCTTGGTTGGAGTAGAAATATTATTATTATTTTTAAAAAATATTTTTTATTGATTTTTTACAGAGAGGGAGAGGGATAGAGTTAGAAACATCAATCAGCTGCCTCCTACACACTCTTTACTGGGGATGTGCCTGGAACCGGAATCGAACCTGGGACCTTTCAGTTCGCAGGCTGACGCTCTATCCACTGAGCCAAACCGGTTCCGGCCAGATGTCACTTCTGCAGAAGAAAGTACTCAGTGCATTTGCTTTACTTAATAGTAGACTTGATTTCCAGCGATGCTGCAGATCCATAAGCACAGTGGTGGGCTGATGGCAGCCTCCTGGCCCCCATATTGGTCTGGAGGCTTCACTCCCGCTGAGGGCCGGTCACCTGGGCACTGATTCGTGGGACTGGACATCATGTGGTTCTGAGAAGTGTCACCCGTGGAGAACCAGACAGCTCTTTCCGACAGGCTGTGTGGCCACAGGAGCTTCTTGGCCATTCCCCTCTCTGTCCACGTTGCCGTGGCCTCGGAGCACAGACTCCCTGAGGTGCCAGGGGCCTGCCACCAGTCACCTTGTACATCTGCTGTGACCGGCCTCAGGGAGGGTCCTTGTCTCATGGCTCCGTGGCTGGCTCAGGACAGTTAGGCAGCCGCCAAAGTGCTCATGATCAGCATGGGTTTACTAAGCAGTCACCTGTGAGGTCGCCACTTGAGTACCAGCATGTGCCACCCCATTCTAGGTGCTGGATTCTGGGTGCATAGCCGTTAACAGAAGATGAGGTCGGAGTGGAATCAGGGACAGTGGGCTGGCCATGACGTGGATGTGAGCAGGGATGGTGGGATGGCCATGACCGTGGGTGTGAGCAGGAACAGAGGGATGGCCATGACCGTGGGTGTGAGCAGGGACAGAGGGATGACCATGACCATGGATGGGAGCAGGGACAGTGGATGGCCAGGACTGTGGGTGTGAGCAGGAACAGAGGGATGGCCATGACCGTGGGTGTGAGCAGGGACAGAGGGCTGGCCATGACCGTGGGTGTGAGCAGGGCCAGTGGGATGGCTATGACTGTGGGTGTGAGCAGGGACAGTGGGCTGGCCATGACCGTGAATATGAGCAGGGCCAGTGGGATGGCCATGACCATGGATGTGAGCAGGGCCAGTGGGATGGCCATGACTGTGGGTGTGAGCAGAAACAGTAGGATGGCCATGACCGTGGATGTGAGCAGGGCCAGTGGGATGGCCATGACTGTGAATATGAGCAGGGACAGTGGGATGGCCATGACCATGGATGTGAGCAGGGCCAGTGGGATGGCCATGACTGTGGGTATGAGCAGGGACAGTGGGATGGCCATGACCGTGGGTGTGAGCAGGGCCAGTGGATGGCCACGACCGTGGGTGTGAGCAGGGCCAGTGGATGGCCATGACCGTGGGTGTGAGCAGGGACAGAGGGATGGCCATGACCATGGATGTGAGCAGGGCCAGTGGGCTGGCCATGACTGTGGATGTGAGCAGGGACAGTGAATGGCCATGACCATGGGTGTGAGCAGGGACAGTGGGATGGCCAGGACCGTGGGTGTGAGCAGGGACAGTGGGATGGCCATGACCGTGGGGGTGAGCAGGGACAGTGGGAAGGCCATGATTGTGGGTGTGAGCAGGGCCAGTGGGATGGCCATGACCATGGATGTGAGCAGGGCCAGTGGGATGGCCATGACTGTGGGTGTGAGCAGGGACAGTGGATGGCTATGACCGTGGATGGGAGCAGGGACAGTGGGAAGGCCATGACCTTGGATGTGAGCAGGGACAGAGGGATGGCCATGACTGTGGATGGGAGCAGGAATAGTGGGATGGCTATGACCGTGGATGTGAGCAGGGACAGAGGGATGGCCATGACCATGGATGTGAGCAGGGACAGTGGGATGGCTATGACCGTGGGTGTGAGCAGGGACAGTGAATGGCCATGACCATGGATGTGAGCAGGGACAGAGGGATGACCATGACCATGGATGTGAGCAGGGCCAGTGGGCTGGCCATGACCGTGGATGTGAGCAGGGCCAGTGGGATGGCCATGACCGTGAATATGAGCAGGGACAGTGGGATGGCCATGACCATGGATGTGAGCAGGGCCAGTGGGATGGCCATGACTGTGGGTGTGAGCAGGGACAGTGGGATGGCTATGACCGTGGGTGTGAGCAGGGCCAGTGGATGGCCATGACCATGGGTGTGAGCAGGGCCAGTGGATGGCCATGACCGTGGGTGTGAGCAGGGCCAGTGGATGGCCATGACCGTGGATGTGAGCAGGGCCAGTGGATGGCCATGACTGTGGGTGTGAGCAGGGACAGACGGATGGCCATGACCGTGGATGTGAGCAGGGACAGAGGGATGGCTATGACCATGGGTGTGAGCAGGGACAGTGGGATGGCCAGGACCGTGGGTGTGAGTAGGGACAGTGGGATGGCCATGACCGTGGATGTGAGCAGGGACAGTGGGATGGCCATGACCGTGGGTGTGAGCAGGGACAGTAGGATGGCCATGACCGTGGATGGCCATTACCATGGGTGTGAAGGGCAGAGGCAGGCGGGGCCCAAGCTGAGCTGGTGCTACCCCTATCCACCGTGCTTCGGTGCCTGGGAACTGAACGTGGCCCTACAGACTCACAGCAGCATGGAGGTCGGGGGAGGAGGGGAAGCAGGAGGGAGAAGTGGCAGCCCATGCCACTCCCTATTCTTCCTCACTAACACCCCCCTCACTGTCCACACCAAGCCCCCTGCCCTACGGACTGCCCCTGCCTGGGACGACAGGGACAGGCCACAGGCGTGGCTCCTCTGCAGGTCATGTGTCAGGAGCAACGTGCACACACAGCTCTAAAAGTTAGTGGAGTCAGGATCCTGCCAAACAGGCCAGATGCCACTTTGGCAAAGCAAACCCAACAGTAAGGCCAGCTTCTGTGGCAGCAGGAGCAGCCTTCAGGGGCCACGGCCTCGGCTGGTTTCTATGGCAATGGTTCTCTGGGCCTCGGACCCCTGGGAAAGTTTCCCCTCACGGCATTTCCACCATCTCTGCCGCTCAGGCCCAGGCTAAGAGCTCCCTTAGCATTTCGTTAGATTTGCCTGCCTTTTCCAGGTTGTGCATGAAGAATGAGTCACTTTCACAACTTAAAAACCAATACGTTTATTAAAATGCAAAGGAAGGTTTATGGTTCATTGTAAAACAACAGAAGTGGCTCTGGGCCAGCCTGGGTTGGGCCGTGGGTGCTGCCAGGCCTGCCCGCCCGCCTGGCCGTGAGCCCCTCTGGCTGAGCCTGAGCCAGGGCGGAGCTGCCGGCCGCGGGCAGGGCAGCTGGTGAGGGGACTGCGTTCACTCACTGCAGGGCCTGTTGGTTTGGGCCTTCGTGCTCCTGGCCTCTGGGTCTCCCCGTCCTTGTCCCTTCCTGTTTTTATTCTTCTAAAGTGACCAAAAGAAATACAACCTCTGGTTTCAGTGGGGAAAGAAGACCATCTAAGTAGGCTTTTAATAAAAACAGGGGCTCTTGTTAGATTAAAAAATCAATTAGCCGGCAGAGGATTTTATTGGCCAATCATGTAAGTAATTAAAAATATTGATCGATGGGGCGCTGAACAATGTGGGGCAGTGGCCGGCGCGGGGCCGCTGTGCCGGGACCTGGGGGAGGAGCCCTCAATCACTCCCTGACTGGCCTCCCGCAGGGTCAGGCCAGGACACATCGGACCAGGGACGTGGCTGACCGAGCCTCGGCTTTCTCTCTGACAAACAGCGGTGCGGAGGGCACAGTGCTCTGTGGTGACAGAGACACAGTCTGAGCAGTGAGGCGCAGCTTCTGGCTTGTGGCAGGGGACCATTGCTCAGGGCGAAGAAATCCTGGCCTCCAAGTGTAGTCTTGTCCCGGGTCATGGGCCGGGAGGGTGGCAGTGGTCACGGGGGCCTGTCTGCAGAGACAGGACTCAGCGGGCAGCGCTCCCCAGGTTCCTCTGTGAGAGGGGGCGGTGTGGTGCTGGGCTCGGCCTGCCCCGCTCATCAGGGACCCAGGGCGCCCGGGAAGAAAGGCAGCTCCAGAGCACTAGGCTCCGTCGTTTTCTCGCTGCACATTGAACCGCATGCCAGGGGCTGAAAGGACAGTGTAGCTACCACGCTTCCAATCGCCGGGTGCTGCGGGGACCTGGGTCTCATCGCTGGGACTGTCAGGCTGAGCCCGGGCTTCCTCAGGGGCGGTGGCTCCCAGTGCACCTCCTGAGAGAGGCCCGGGCAGAACACACATCGCCTGTCTCACCTCGTCTCTGACCTCACTCTGTGTCCCTTCCGCTGAGCTCCATCCAGGCGGCCAGGAGGCCCCGCCGCCCGCCGCCCCCGACCTGCGACCGCTCCCTGCGTCTCAGTCTCAGTGCGTCTGGGTGTCCAGGGCAGAGGAAACAGAACCCCTCTTGGTGTGTGAGTAGGGGGGCTGTTAAAGG
The DNA here is from genome assembly GCF_964339955.1 of Pipistrellus hanaki. Lineage (NCBI taxonomy): Eukaryota > Metazoa > Chordata > Mammalia > Chiroptera > Vespertilionidae > Pipistrellus > Pipistrellus hanaki. The sequence goes on from NC_140516.1 coordinate 6,478,574, forward strand.
TCCGAGAGAGCGTGTGGGACAGGAATACTGTTGTGGCCATTTGGGGAGAATCCCATCAGCCACCGTGTCCCTCTCCCAGAGGCCTGAGGGCGGAGTCATCTGCAGCGAGGAGGGACTCCCTGATACCCCTCAGAGGGAGCGGTGCCCCACGGGCATGGCACCCAAGTACATCTCCTTTTCCCCCGTTTTCTCTTCCAAACAGCACACGGGGCAGAACAGCTCACGTCCCACTTCACGGGGGAGGAAACGGGATCTGGAGGCTCCAGACGTACCTGTCCAAGGCCCCCGAGGCACAGCAGGGCAGAGCAGAGAGTCCAGCCTGGCCCGTAGGTCTTCAGAGCCCTCGCCCTGCTCCCCATGAGTGGCCCCCACGGCCTGCCTTTGCTGGGGAGCTGACCGCTGGCTTGGGTAGCCCTGCTTCCTGAGGGGAAGCGTGGTGAGGGCTGCGAGGTCCCAGGGCAGGGCCCGCCTCCTGCTGCCTGCACAGTCCACACAGCAGTCCGCGAGCAGCCGTGTGCAGAGCCCGGCCTCACTCTGCTGAGCTGCCACCGACCGTGTCTCTCCCCACGTGTGCCTCTCCCTGGACACAATCCACAGAGGCCATCTGCACCCACACAGGGCCCAGCGCCCTGGAAACCTTTCTGGATTGTGGCAGCAGCCAGGGCCCTGCCCATCCCTCCCTTCATGTAGCTCAGAGAACCTGCCCTTCAAGAAGTGTGGGTGCCCATAGCTTGCTGTGGGAGGTGGGATCTTGGGGGTATCCTGAATGGATTCAGCTCCCTGGACGCTGAGTCATTAGCGGCCCCCGCCAACCTGGCCAGGCACAGGCCCCAATTGTCAGGCCTGGGTGTGTGTTCCCCCCTCCTGCAGCTCCTTCTTCCCGCATAGGGATGCACCGGGGCAGGCCCTGGGGTCAGACACCCCCTCCCCGCCCCCCCCTCCCCCCGTGTCTCCGGTAACCAAGGACCAGGAGGGCATGGGCTCCAGGCAGACCCGTGCAGGGAGGCCTGAGGGCACCTGAGGTTGGCCTCCCCTCCCCCCCACCCTTGCCCTCGGGGCTCCTTTCGGTGTTCAGGAGGCAGTCCCTGTCTCCTGGGAACCTGGCACAGTCACCCCACACCCGGTCCAGGCCCCACCGGCCCCTTCCCCCGGAACCCCGAAAACCCTCCCTCATCCTGACCTAAGTACTCGCCCCACCGGGAAGAATTCTGAGCACCCCATTTCCCAAAGCCCCAGAGAGCACGCGGGAGGTGCTTGTGCTCAGGCTGCTCACCTCCTAAGACTGGCTATTTGCTTAGATTAGCTGACATTTCCGTGGTCTTTTATTAAAGAGAAGGTTCTAGGGGAAGGCAGGATGTTTGCACAGAGCTTGTGCTCTCGCCTCTGGCCCCGCGTCCCAGAGCCGCAGGGTGGGAGCCTGGATGGGTGAGCAGGAGGGCCTGGCACCACCGGCTTCCGTCTTTCTTTCTTTTTTTTTTTTTTTAATAATATATTTTATTGATTTTTTACAGAGAGGAAGAGAGAGGGATAGAGAGTTAGAAACATCGATGAGAGAGAATCATCGATCAGCTGCCTCTTGCACACCCCCTACTGGGGATGTGCCCGCAACCAAGGTACATGCCCTTGACCTGAATCGAACCCGGGACCTTTCAGTCTGTAGGACAACGCTCTATCCACTGAGCCAAACCGGTTTTGGCCCGTCTTCCTTTCTTGAGGAGGGGTAGCAGGCAGCCCTGCAGGCAGCCCTGTGCTGGGCTCTGCAGGCAGGATGGAGGGCAGGGAGCCCTCTGCCCTTCTCTGCAGCGGGGCTGTGGCCTCCGGCCCCATAGGCCGTCTGTCCATCCATTGGCGGTGCCTGTTAGTCTGTCTTGGGCACTGGGGCCGGGTGCCCTTTCCTCTCCTCTGTGCTTTTAGCCAGCATCTGCCTGGAGTGAGTGGCTGCCGGTGGGCACCATTTTGAACTAATACTCATGATTTCTCTTTAGGATCTACCTCAAAGGTTACTCCTCCCCCCGCCTCCCCAGCACGGCCCGCTGGAGCCCGGAGGAATGTTCTCCCAGGGCTCGGAACTGGCCCCCTCCTCAGCGTCAGGCCGCGTGTCAGTCCCTGCCTGGCCGAGGGTCCCAGCTCTGCGGGTCACTGGCCCCGTGGCTTCTCAAGCCCTCTGCGCGGCCCCGGCCCGGGGTGCCCGGGCGTGATGAGTGCAAGAAGAGCCCTAGTGCTGTCCATGCTGCACCCCTCCCCCCTCCTGCCCCGCCCAGCCAGTACAGGGAACCCCCTCTCCCCCACTGTGCCTGAATGCAGCCCAGGTACCAGGTCCTGGGGCCCCACCTGGCAAGCAGAGGGAGCAGCAAATTCTCAGGGTGTCAGACCTCCGTGGTCGGGGGAGAGGAAGGCAGGGCCTGCTCACTTTTCCATCTGCTAGAGAGCCAACGATTGGGGCTGACTTGGCCTCAGTTAAATCACTCCACAGGCCAGACTGGCCTGATGTACTTTCAATCCCGAGGACCCTCTTCAGGCAATACCCTCTATGTGTGCACATCCCACACCCTCCCCTCCAGCCCCGCCTGCAAATCACGGGCAGCATTTCCATTTTAATCGGGCAAGGCTCCAGCTGAGACCAGCTGCGGTGAAACTCGTCATTGTCACACTCAGTCTCCACGACAGGGCTGAGCGTGTGAGGGTAGGAGAGCTCCACGGCCTCTCCCGGTCCTGGGTGGGCTAAATGGGGTGAGGGGTGTCCTGGGACCCCAGCTAAGAGTCCTCCTGCAGCTGTGAGCCTGCCTGAGTGGCCTGGCCAGAACACTGACGATGCTTCTCTGTGAAGATAGATGCAAGCATCCTAAGTGAATCGTTAACACACAGCATACACCAGACATGAAGGCATGATGCCCGCGTCCCTCTGATGGGCACGGGTGAGTAAGGAAGCAGATGTGGGCGTGGCTGCAGGGGGCAGGGCTCCGCCCCGGTGGCCACATGGACCTGTGCACAGCAGAACGCCACGGAGCTGCGCGCCCAGGAGATGTATTGTGTTAACTTCAGCGCCATCGAAAGAAAAACCACCAGTGCGGAGAAGCTGTTGGCTGCACATAGAGTACACTGAGGGTTCGCAGCTTAACAATCAGCAAGAAGAAAACAAACAACCATGAGGAAAGTGGCCAAAGGGTGAAAAAGGACAATTCACTGAAGAGGGAGCATGAATGGCCCATAGCAACATGAAATCTGATGTTCAACATCACTGATTAACAAGACAATACAAATAAGAAAAGACACCTCCTTTCATGTTCACCACTTTGGAAAGATCTTGTCTGATAATTCGAAGAGTGGATAAAAGAACGAGAGGTGGGAAATTTCACGCCCAGGGACAGGGGTGTGAATTAAGCCAGTCACTCAGAGGAGCAGAGCACCAAACCTGTGAATTGAAAAGTGCGTTCCTGTCCCAGCCGGCCTGGCTCAGTGGATAGGACCTTGCAGATGAAAGGTCCTGGGCTCAGTTCCGGTTGGGGGCGGTTGGGGGCAGGTACCTCGGTTGCAGGCTACTCCCTGGCCCCGGGGCTCATGCAGGTGGCAGCCAATAGATGTGTTTCTCTCACATCAGTACTTCTCTCTGTCTTTCCCTCTCTCTTCCATTCTCTATAAAAATCAATGGAAAGATTTTAAAATAAATAAACAAAACAAAGGAAAAGTACATTTCTGAAGATGCTGACATTCCACTCTGGGTTCACACCCGTGGGTACCACTAGGAGGCTGAATAAGAACGTCCATTGCGGTATAGTTTGTGATAGCACAAACGTGCAATAGCTTAACTCATTAGGGAAGTAGATGAATGAGTGAGATATATATATATATATATATATATATATATATATATATATATATATGAGGTAGAATCCTTATGGAGAAGTTAAAAGGAATGAAGTAGACTTATTGGTATCAATGTGGATAATCTCAAGCATAGATCTCAAACATTGAAGTACTTGCTCTGTGACAGGGCCGCACTGCCTATCACTCAGAGCTCAGCAGAGCACCAACCGTGGGAATTGAAAAGTGAATTCCTGAAGATGCTGACATTCCACTCTGGGTTCACACCCTTGGGTACCCCTGGGAGGCTGGGTGCCCCTGGATGACTAATGTGGGCACTGTGAATGTCCTGGGTATCACCTGCTGATACCCTCACCTGCCAGCTTGTCTCTCTTCCCAGCCCCATGGCACAGGCACTGGGCAGTTCTGCCTGACCTGGCCCCCGGCTGGCACACTCAGACCTCGAGCCAGGGCGAGCGGTGTGCCACCACAGCAGCGATCAGGAGCTACACTCTTGGCTTCTGTGAGTCCCCAGTAAGTTCCAGGGACCCAGCATCGTGACGTGCTCGCCACAGGCTGTGACGCTGTCGGCATCCGGAGAATCCTGTGGTGGGGTCTGCTTGTCCTGCCAGAGCCCTTCCTGGTGGCATGGCGGATGCAGCAGTGACGGAGCTGGGGCTGCATTTCCCACCCTGCGAAGCTGGCGTGGTGTCTGCTCACAGGGACCCTGGGGAGGGAGGCTCAGAGCCGCTGTGCCCGCTGGGAGAGCCTGAGAGGACAGTAATGCAATCACCACCTCAGAGCTGTGTGCCGGGAGCTTTCGCCGAGGTATCATGTTCATGCCTTGTGACCCCAGCACATGGCCAGGCCTGGGCCCCCAGTGGCCGAGGTCCTTCCGGGGCTGCCTCCATCCGTCTGTCCAGCAGTCCTCCCACCCAGCCCTCTTACAATACTTCTTGGGCAACCCATGCTTATTCCTGCCTCTCACTCTGCTCCTGCAGGTCACCCTTCCCGACGGCCCTGCTCCCAGGCCGCCTTCGCCAGGATGTCTGCTTGGTGGACGGCACTTGCGAGAAGCAAACTTGGGTCTCAAATGGCATCTTACCCACATGCCTGCGATCTCAGCCAAGTCACAAGAAGTAGAGCTGACAAATACACGTTCGTATGCTCCAGGTCCAATAGCATATTAGAAATAGTCCTGGTCGTCTTTGGGAAAAGGCGTTGTACTGAAGAGGAAGCCTCGGGACCGGAAACACAGGGCCGTGAACAGCTGCGGATGCTCTGCGGTTAGATGCCCACCCTGTGCAAAACCCGCTGACGTCCTACGTCCGGTCTGAGCAGCCTTGGAGCAAACCAGTGGCCTTCTGGCTTATTACCCAGTGTGTGGAGCCACACAAGGTGGCCCTGGGGGCCCCGAGGATGCACCTGATGCACCTGAGCCTGGGTGGGGCACAGGCCTGCCCGATGGGGAAGGTGGCAAGTGGGGCTTCCCCGCCATGAGTGGCGGGGCTGGTCTTGGTCTTGTGTAAACCGTGTGCCCATGTGAGACCTCCGGAAGCACTGAGGCCTGGCCACGCTGGTTGGCCCAGCGCTCACCTGTGATTGGACCTGCTCCCGTGGACCCCAGGGAGGGAGCACATCGCCACAAAGGGACTGGTGCTCCTCAGGGTCCTTGCAGCCGGAATGCGGCCCGAAGAGCTTTGGCCGGACCTGGGCGTGTCACTGTGCTGGGCTGTGCTTTCCCCGCCCTTCCCGCTGCCAAGAAGGGAAAGGCCTCCTCCTCCAGGGATGCCGAGAGAGGGCGGGCCTGGCCCTTCACAGCCCAGGCGGGATTCATGCAGCTGTTCCACAGGCTGGACTCTGAGGCTCGAGGCTGCAGAGCACATGGGTCTGGGCCCTGGCCTGCACGGGGCCCTGCCTGTGTGGGTGAGTGCAGAGGAGGTGAGATCTTCAGAGACAGGCGTGTGCTCACAGGGCCTGGGACCTCCCTGAAGCCCTTCGTCAGGGCCTCAGAGGGCCCCAAGGAGGAAGGAAGGCAGACGCTCTGAGTGCCTGTGTGCCTTGGGCCGCATGCCCATGCTGGGCTCCGGCTTCCCTTCAGCAAGGAAACAGGGGTAAGGATAAGGGTAGCCAAGGGTTACTGAGCACCCAGTACATTCCCAAAATGATGGGAAGAGTTCTGTTCTTCCCTCCTCTTTTCTTTTCTGTTTCACTCTTATGAATAAAGCTGCTATGAACAATGATGTGCAGGTTTTTCTCATGGGCATATATTTTCCTTTCTCTTGGTTAAATACAAAGGGGTGTGATAACTTTATACTTAAATTTACCAGAAACTGCTGTTTTTCAAAGTCATTGCAGCCTATTACATTCCTATCAGTATCATACAAACATTACATACTTGCTAATATACAGTGTTCTGTCTCTTAAATGTTATTCTTCTAATCAATATATTGGGTAAAATGCATTCTGGTTTTAAGATGCATTTTAATTGTGACTATTTTCATGTACTTTCTGGCCATTTACATATTTTCTTTTGACTATTCTTATTTGAGTTATTTATATTCTAATTATTGTGTTGCAATTGTTATTAATATAGCCTATTGCACAAACCCATGTTGTCTATATGTATTGGGAATACTTTCAGCCTGTGGCTGCCTCCTTGTTCAGTGCTTCTCAAACAGCCAAAGTTTTTAATTTTGCTGAAGTCTGATTTATTGATATTTTATTTCATAGTCCTAGTTTTCTAGAGCTTATCTAAAACTATAGGATGTAGCTCAAGGTTACAGATGTTGTCTCCTATGTTTAATTGTAGAAGTTTTAGAACTTTAGCTCCTTTGTTTAGGGATAAGAACTACAGGAGTTAATTTAGGTGCATCGTGGGAGCTCAAGTCTCAGGAAATGAGATTTATGTTTTTTGTATGACTATTCAGTTCATCTTACACCCTCTGTTGAAAATACTATCCTTCCCCTAATGAATTGGGTTCTTTGTCCAAGTCAATTGGCCATTAATTGGATCTCTTTCTGCACTCTATTTTTTCTCTTAATCTATGTCTATCTTTGTGCCACATCATACTGTTTTGATCACCGTGGTTTCATAAGTCTTAAAATCAGACAATGTAACTCACTAAATTTGTTCTTTTTCAAGCTATTGACCACTCTATGTTCTTTGTATTTCTATATAATTTTAGAATCAATTTAACAATATCTACCAAAGAAAGCTTTTTGGGATTTTGACGGAAAATACATTGAAGTTATATATCAGTTTGGGAGCAATAGCTATCTTAATAGTATTGATTTTCTAATCCATAAAATAAATTCTTCCATTTATTTAAGTTTAGTTTAACTTCTCAACAATGTTTTATAGTTTTCAGTGTATAGTTTCAAACCATTTCATTGTTTTGAAATGTTATTGTAAAGGGTATTTTTTAAATGGGAAGAATTTTTTTGAGCCTGGTCCTGTTCTAGCTTCACATAACAGACAATATTATTCCCATTTTCCAGATAGGGAAAGTTGAGACTTCCAGACACCAGGGCACCTGCCCACATGGCACTCACACAGCTTAGCCGCAGGTCACTGGGCTCTGCTATTTTCTCTGAGTATGCCTCCCAATGAGTCCGGGTAACACCGCTGCCCCAGGCTCTTCCTCCGTCATGGAGATGTCCCTGGAGCTGGGCTGGGCAGGGCAGGCCAGCTGACACTGAACAAGGCTGGCCTGGATGGGCACACCCCTGGCAGGATGACTGGGCCCTAACCCCAGGAGCTACTCAGAGAGACCCCCTCACAGACCCGGCTGGAATCCTGGGAGGCAGTTATTCCCTCCTTCTTTCGACACAGATAAAGCACGGCACATCTACCATGGGGACCGCCATGTGCCACCAGGGCAGAGTTAGGATCGTGGCTGCCCCATTGGGTAACGTGCAGAGTCGTCGGTGGCTTCAGGACCCCTCCCTGGGCAGGTGTGTGTGTGTGTGTGTGTGTGTGTGTGTGTGTACGCATGTGTGAGAAGCTTGGCCATGAGAACAGGGGAAGGGGACCATCAGGGTGGCAGGGCTGTGACTACTCTTTATTCTCTTAAAATGTCCTTAATGAAGGGACGTGATAAGTAATTTGAATGCGCCACCTGGAGTTGGATCCTAAAGGAGGAAAACCCCTGCGCTGTCAAGGACGATGTTGGGACACTGGCAAATATTGGGAAATGCTGCTGCGCCATCGCTCCATTTCCTGGCTTTGGTCACGCTGCTGTGTGCAAGAGAACGCCCTTATCTTGTTGATGGTTATGGAATTTAAGGGCGAACAGAAATCTACTGTCCTTTTCTCACAACTTCTCTGTAGGTTTGTGATTATTTTCAAAATAAAAGGTTAAAAAAAAAAAGCAAAGTGCCCTTTATAGTCATTGTTATTTGTGCAATTAACAAAGGGGAGAAGGGAAAGAAGTCCCATCTGGTGTTGACAGCTGAAGGTCTGAGGACCCTGGGGAGGTGAGGGTGGTGTCCAGGGAAGGCTCCTGCACTCCTGCAGGGAGGTGGAGGCCGCACAGCCTTTGAAGTGTAAAGTGGAAGGTGTGGGTCAACTGGAAATCGATGCACAGGACAAGCAAGCCATCTCCAAGTCAGAGAGGCCTCCTTTGTGCCTGGGACAGGCTGTGTGTGTGTGTGTGTGTGTGTGTGTATGGGGAGGGAGGGGAACAGGGTTCAGGTGAGTGGAGTCTGGCTAAGCGAAGGGCCTCCCCAGCCCTTCTCTTTCCTGTGGGCCTGGCTCTTGGACAGCCATCACGTGTCCTTGGTGTGGTGTGCTCCTGGCAAGTAGGCATCTGCAATCAAGTCTCACCTTGGCCTTAGGTTGTACATCAGCAACCTGACAGGGTGGCTCAGTGGATTAGAACACCGTTTTACACACACACACACACACACACACACACACACACACGTTGTGGGTTCAAAGTCACATACCTAGGTTGCAAGTTCGATCCTCAGTTGAGAGGCAATCGATCCACGTTTCTCTCACACAATGATGCTTCTCTCTTTCTCTAAAAACCAATAAAAACATATCCTTGGATGAGGATTGAAAAAAAAGAAAGATGAAGTTAGAAGGTGTCCGTTGGGAAGGAGGCTGGAAAGCCCTGCGGGCAGAAGCTATCTGCATCTGGGTCCTAGAGGTGCCTGTCCCATCGTAGGTGCTCCCCCAAACTCAGGGGGTGGTCGATGTGTTTATTCAGCAAATTTGTACGCAGTGGCTGTGCCAGGATTGGACCCGGGGCCAGTGACCAGTGGGACATACACAGCCCTGCCCCCCGAGGTCCCAGTGGTGAGCACACCGTGTCAACCAAGGGAGGAAGCAGGGGGACAGGACAGCCTCACGGGGGCGGGGCGGGGCGGGGGGCAGCCACACAGGCACACAGGCCCCCGTCAGCAGGGCCCATGCTAGGTGAGTGCTCCTCTGTAGCCATCTTGGGATTCTGGACGATTTTAGTTTTGAACTTGTGTCCTCTAAATGAAGTTCGGGGAAAGTGGAGCAGACAGAGTCGGAGCTGATACGTGCATATGTGTGCAGCCCATTCATGTACCTGCATGAAGTTTCATGAGCACACGGTGTTGGAGGACTCTGGGGGCAGCGACTCGGGGAGGACGAGGGGAGTTTGTTACGTTGACAGTTGGTAAGGTCGGTTGGACCGCCCTGCGAGGTCACACTGCTATGAGGACCAGGATGTGCTGGCAGTGGCGTTCTAAGAAACACAAACCAGAAGCCCTACTACATCGTTTCTCACTCATGTCACCAAGCACTTACGATGGAAATGATGGAGAGGAAAAGGGGGAGAGGGGCCTTCCTTCCTTCCTGGGCGATCAGCTGAGCTCAGCAGCGCCATAGAATGATCCCTGGTGTCAGGAGTGAGAAAGGCAGCTGAGCTGGTGACGCGTTTGCACTGCTCCGACGAGAAAAAGTGCACCTGCATGTTCAAGTTACCGTAACTGCAGCGATTCACATATGAGTTCAATGCTCTTGCGTTTTCACTTAAAACTGGCCTTGAACAATATAAAGGTAAACGATAAAATCCATGCTGAAATTTCAATTTTTTTTTCTCCTTAGATTGACATTAAATAGCAAGTGAAACCCTAGGACAAAAGGAAGACCGAGGAGAAAAGGAAGAAACTTCACGTTTCAGCACCTGGAACCTCCCGCTTGGCCTGCACCCTGACTGTGGGGCCACTGCAGTGCAAAGAGCAGGGGGAGGTTGTCGGGGAGGCAGGTGGTCAGAGAGGAGGCTGAGAGAAGGGGCCATGAGGTCTGGAAAGCGGGGGCTCCCTTGCAGGTGGGGTGACTGTAAGGAGGAGAACCAAGGTGGAAGTGGACCCCTCAAGAGTGCTTGCTACTTGGTACTCTCTGAGGGGCAGCCAGGGAGAGGGGGTGCAGGGCAGAAATAGAACAGCCCCTTGCTGGGTGTCCCACTTGAACAAGGTTCTGAGGTCAGGATGTGTCTGGCACCTGTGAGGAGGTGGCCTCGGGGCCTAGTTCTGGACTGGCCTTGAGCCTTGCCAGCCTGTGCCCAGAGCTAGCGGAGGTGGGGCAGCCCCCTCCCGGCAGCGGGCTGTGGGAAAGCCTTTGATCTCCCTGCCTCTGGCTGTTGTCACCACCTCACCCCACCCCCAGCCTGGAAGCAATCTTGGTCCCCATGGGATCCGTGGGATCCGCCTGCAAGGAGGGTCCAATGACTTTCCTTTCACTCAGCGGCCCTGCCTGCAGCCAGCTGGAGGATGCTGGCCTGCTGGTGTCTGGGGAGCGCTGCCCTCCCCGGGAAAGGGGATGATTAAAGCCGAGGCTGGTGGTGATGGAAGCGGGTCCATTAGCTCTGGGGTCGTTGGCACATGGCTTCCTGTCTGTGCGCTTGCTCAGTCCTCGGCTGGGGTCCTGGGCGGGCTCCTGGGAGAGGCGGTCATCCCACACACATATATACACACTCTCTCTCTCTCTCTCTCTCTCTCTCTCTCTCTCTCTCTCAATCTCTCTCTCTCTCTCTCTCTCTCACACACACACACACACACACACACACAATCACACACACACAATCACACACACACACAATTACACACACACACACACACACACACACACACACACACGCTCCAGGACCCCCTGTGCGACTAACAGCAGCTCTGTGAGGCCGCAAGGTGCACGGGCAGGAGGTTGGGAGGAGGAGATCCTGTGGACTCAGGCTCCTGTGTGGTCACGCGGGACTGGGCTCTGAATGTGTTGCCTCGTGCATATAACCCTCACATGCATTCTCATCACCGTCATCTCAGCACTGCTCTTCCCAGCGAATTAACTCTGTGTCAGGGGTTTTCCATGTTTCATCTCAGACTTCCGTGTGAGTGAAACTAACCAAGGGGTGGGGCACAGCCTCATGCACACCGGCTCTGCAGCCAGACTTCGACGCTGGTCCCGAGGACCCTCCGGGGCCTGAGCTTTCCTCCCCGCCTCGCTGCACTCCTTCCTGCCTCTCACTCACTGCTTCCTGAAGACACCTCCCAAATAAGTGCCTTGAGCCAAACCCTCATCTCAGGGTCTGGGGTGGGGGTCTGAGCTCAGACCCCCTTTGGATATACAGAGGAAACAGGCCCCGTGAGGGCGGCAGGGCGCCAGGTCTCCTCCAGAGTCCTCAGCAGAGCTGGCCAGACGCCAGGCCCCAGACCCCAAGCCCAGGTCCACCCTCCAGGAGCAGAGTGGCCCTGGGTGTCCACTTACCTGCGGCCCCAATGCTGTGGTCAGAGCAGAGTTGGCAAATGGTTCTTTCCACGACTTGGCCCATTCCCTGACCAGGGCTTGCCTCTCGGGGCCACGGGCAGGTGCCACAACCATTTATTAGGGGGAAATGAGGATTTTTGAGGAGGATTTCTGAGACATGTAGGCTTAGATCCTATGGTGTTGGCGCTGGGAGGTGGTGGGGTTAGCCACTCAGAGTGCCCAGCTCACAGGAGGGGGAGGGGGAGCCGGGTTGGGCCCCGACCCCCTGCGGAGGCTGACCCTGGTGTGGGCCTGGGGGTCAGGCACTGCTCAGGGACCAGGCAGAGGCTCTCGGAGGCGGCGGAACAGAGAGCTTGGTTGGGCATGTCCAAACTCGTAGGCTTTTGAAGGATTTTTTGTTTGTTTGTTTTCGAAGGTCTCCAGTGGCCTGGCCGGGAGAAGCGAAGGGAAGAAGAGAATAACGGATTGGGGTGTAGCAACTCCCCCTGGCTCCAGCCAGAAGCCAAGGAGAACTTCTTTAAACAAAGCACCGTGGAACGTTTAACTAATGGCTGAAACACACGGCGTTGTTAAAACAGCACAATGGAACCTTGGTTCTCAACTTAATTTGTTCTGGAAGACTGTTCAAGAAGAAATTTATTCGAAAACCAAATCATTCCCCCACCCCACATTAAAAATAATGTAAATTGAATTAATTTGTTCTCCCAAATGATTTTGTTTTAACCTTTCTCAATTGCCTGTGGTCATTATTTTGTGAGCACTTCCACACCCTTAGCAGTGTCAGCACTCTTGATGGCCTCTTTATGTTTTAAAATTGTGCTAGTCATGCCATACTCAGTAGCCAGATCAGACAAGCAAACGCCTCTGTCATACTTTGCAATTATTTCTTTTTAAAGTTTTATTGTTATTCTCACAATTTTCCTTTTCACTTTGCTGTTGCCACTAACCTTAGGGCCCAGGGAGACTTACTGTACATATTTAGTAATAATAAGCAGCAACAAAAGAAAAAAAAACCCACAAAATTATTCATAGCACCATTTCTTAAGATGTTAACAATGTGAGGTTTAGCAGAAACTGACTCATACTCGGCATTCTCTCTTTTGTTTGTTGCCTGAGAGACACGTGACTGATCATACAGGTGTCAGCATAAAAGGGTTGTCAGGTTGAGGACCAAGTTTTGTTCGACAACCAAGACATTTCCATGAACAACTTGGTAGAGAACTGAATTGTTTAAGACACAAGACTTTTAAGAACTGAAGTTTCACATGTATTTATTGATATACTAAAGGCCCGATGCATGAGGATTCATGCAAAAATGGGCCTTTCCCCCCCTGGCTGCCAGCAGCACCTTTGCTCTGGTCGGAGCTGCCTTCCCACTCTGGGCAGGAGCCACCTTTCAGCCTTCCCACACTGCGCAGTGGCCCAGGTGTGGAGTGCCTGTGTTGTTGTCATCACAATGATGCATGCATACTGCTCTGCCCCAGGCCCTCAGCGCCTATGAAAACAAATTAATCTGCCAGCTTTATTGGGTTAATTTGCATACTCACTCCTGATTGGCTGGTGGGCATTGTGAAGGTACGGTCAATTAGCATGTTACTCTTTTATTAGGTAGATAACACATATACCACACAATTAGTTTTTAGTATATTCACAGTTGTACAAGCAGCACCACTAACTTCAGAACATTTTCATCAATCCAAAAATGAGCACCAAACCTATTAGCAGTCGTTCTTCATTCTCTCCTCCTCCAGCCGCTTCCAAATATTGCCTATTGTGAATAACACTGCAGTGAGCGTAGGATTGCATATATTCTTTTGAATTTGTGTTTCAGATTTATATAGATATATTCCCAGAAGTGGAATGTCTGGGTCAAAAGGCAGTTTCATTTTTTATTTTTTGAGGTAATGCTGTATTGTCTTCCACAGTGGTGGTACCAATTTGCAATCCCACCAACAGTGCCCAAGGGTTCACTTTTCTTTATATCCTCAGCAGCACTGTTGTTGGTTGATTTATTGATAACTAGAAGCCAGGTGCACAAATTTGTGCAGGAGTGGTGGGGGGGAGGAGAGGGAAGGGACCACAGGAGGTTGACTATAGGCTTCTGGAGGAGGGAGCTGACCCTCAGCCTCCCTGGGGAAGGTGCCATGTCTACTGCCACCCACCTCGGTTTCCTGTCCCAGCCTGGGGTCCAAAGGCCCCAGTGGGGTGGGAAGAGGAGGCAATGGTCTCTGGGCTGGGCTGGGCTGGGCTGGTCTCCCTCCCTCCCCACTCCTCCTTCCCTCACTGACTCTCTACCACAGGGGGAGGGTAGCACCAGGGGAAGAGAGAAGGTGGGAGCAAGACAAACTCTTGTGTTGAGGACTAACTTTCAATAGATCTGTGCTGCTACATAAAAACCCCTACCCAGAAGCAGGTCATCTACGCATGGTTTAGTACCAGCGGCCAATGGGGGCTGGCCAGCTCAGGGGAGGGGCTATGGGAGGTTGTCTGTGAGAGCCTGCTGAGCATCTGCCCCGTCGTGGTCAGTGCGCATCATAGTAACTGGTTGACCGGTTGTTCCAGTCCTAATGGTCGCTTAGGCTTTTATACATATAGATAGCCATGCTGGCAGGTATAAAGTGATATCTCATTGTGGTTTTAATTTGCATTTCTCTAATGATTAGTGAAGTTGAGCATGTTTAATATGTCTATTGGTCATTTATGCATACTCTTTGGAGACGTCTCTATTCAGGTCCCTTTGCCCATTTTTAAAAATTAGATTGTTTATTGTTTTGGTATTGTATAAGCTTTTTCTAACTTGGATATTAACTCCTTATCAGATGTATCTTTGGCCAATAATTTCTCCCATTCACTAGGTTGTCTTATCCTTTTGTTGATGGTTTCCTATGCTATGCAAAACTTTTGACTTTGATGTATTCCCATTTGCTTATTTTTTCTTTTGTTTCCCTTACCAATAAGACATATCAGAAAAAACACTGCTAAGAGAAATGTCTGATATTATACTGCCTATGTTTACTTCTAGGATTTTTATGGTTTTGAGTCTTATATCAAATCTTTAATCTATTTTATTTCTTCATTTTGTCTGATTGCTGTGGCTAAAACTTCTAGTACTAAGCTGAATAAGAGTGGTGAAAGCAGACATCTCTGTCTTGTTCCCAATCTTAAGGGAAATGCATTTAATTTTTGCCCATGGAGTGTGACATTGGCTGCGAGCTTGTCAAATATAGCTTTTATCATATTGAGGTATGATTCTTTGGTTCCCACTTTGCTGTGTTTTATCAAATGCTTTTTTTGCATCTATTGTTATGAACATGTGATTTTTATCATTTGCTTTGTTTATGTAATGCATCACATTAATGAATTTGTGGATTTTGTATCGACCTTATAAACCTGGAATAAATTCCACTTAATCATGGTGTATGATCTTCTTAATGTATTGCTGGATCCAGTCTGTTAATATATTGTGGAGGATTTTAGCATCTATATTCATCAGGGATAATGGGCTATAATTTGCTTTCTTTGTAGTGTCTTTATCTGGCTTTGAAATTAGGATAATTCTGGCCTTGTGAAATGAGTTTGGAAATCTTTACTCTTCTTGAATATTTGGAATAGTTTAAGAAGAATAGATGTTATTTCCTCTTTGAATATTTGGTAAAAGTCACCTGTGAAGCAATCTGGTCCAGGACTTCTGTTTGTTGGGAGTTTTTGTTATTGTTTTGTTTTTGTGTTGTGTGTTTTTTTTTTAATTTTTTATTACTGCCTCAATTTCATTAGCTATATTTGGTTTATTCAGGTTTTCTGATTCATTTTCATTTTTTAGAAGATTGTATTTTTCTAGGAATTTATGCATATTTTCAAATTGTCTATTTTGTTGACATTTAGTTGTTCACAATATTTTTCTTATGAGGTTACAACTGTGGTATCAATTGTTAAATCTCCTTTTTCCATTTTTTATTTTATTTATTTTCTTGAGAAGTCTGGTTAAAGGTTCGTCAATCTTGGTTATATTTTCAAGGAACCAACCCTTGATTTCATTGACCCTTTGTATTGTTTTTTAGTCTCTATGTTATTTATTTCGGCTCTAATCTTTATTATTTCTTTTATTCTACTCACTTCGGGCTTCATTTGTTGTTGTTTTGTGATTTCCCTTAAGTGTAAATTTAGATTGTTTATTTGAGATTTTTCTTGCTTCTTGAGGTAGGCCTGTTTTGTTATGAATTTCCCACTAAGGATTGCCTTTGCTCTGTCCCATAGATTTTGGGTTGTTGTGTGTTCATTTTTATTTATTTCACAGTAACTTTAGATTTTTCTTTTGATCATTGTTAACCCAGTTATTGTTTACTAACATGTTTTTAGCCTCTATGTGTGTTTTTCAGCCTCTTTCTTGTAATTGCCTTCTAATTTCATATTGTGGTCAGAGAAGATGCTTATATGATTTCAATCTGCTTAAATTTATTGTTTTCTTTACTAACACGTGACTTATCTTAGAAAATGTTCTATGTGCACTTGGAAAAAAATGTATATTCTGCTGCTGTGAGGTGAAATGCTCTGAAGACCATAATTAAATTAATCTGATCTAGCGTGTAATTCAAGGCCACTGTTTTCTTGTTGACTTTTTGTCTGAAAAATCTTTCTATCAATGTTAATGGGTTTTTAAATCTCCTACTATGACTGTATTACTGTTTGTCTGTCCATTAAAATTTGTTCTATATATGTAGGTGCTCTTATGTTGGGTGCATAAATGTTTACAAGTGTTATATCCTTTTGTTGGATTGCTCTCTTTATCATTATGTAGTGTCTGTCTTTGTCTCTTATTATAGCCTTTCTTCTAATATCGTGCGTGTTTTTTAAATATGATATAAATATTGCTAGGCCAATATTTTTCTTTCCATTTGCATGAAATATTTTTTTTTTCATCCCTTTACTTTAATCTGTATGTATCTGTCATTCTATATAGGGGTCTTGTTTCTTACCCATGCAGCTGTCCTATGTCTTTTGAGTGGAGCATTTAAGGCATTTACAGTTAAAGTGATTATTGATAGGTACATACTTGTTGCCATTTAATTATTTACAATTGTGTTCCTTTGTTCTCCTTCCTCAAGCAGATCCTTTAACATTTCTTGTTTTTGCTGATTTTATTGTGTGTTTTCTGCTTCCTTATCTTGAAATTGTTGATTTAATCCTTTTCTCCTTTGCTTTATCCAATTTAATCTTTATTCATTTTAGTATATTATCATTTCAGATATTGTACTCTTCATTTCTGCCTGGTTCTTTTTTTTTTTTTTTTTTTAATGTTTCTATGTCATTTTTCATGCTGTTGTAGTTCTAATTTCCTTGTAGTTATCAATAAGTCCCTTACCGCCCTTATAACCATTTTTAAAAACTCTATCTGGTGCAGAAACCGGTTTGGCTCAGTGGTAGAGCGTTGGTCTGTGGACTGAAAGGTCCCAGGTTTGATTCCACTCTGGGGCATGTACCTTGGTTGTGGGCACATCCCCAGTAGGAGGCGTGCAAGAGGCAAGAGGCAACCGATCGATGATTCTCTCTCATCGATATTTATAACTCTTTATCCCTCTCTCTTCCTTTCTGTAAAAAAATCAATAAAATATATTTAAAAACACACACACAAACAAACAAACAAACAAACAACTCTATCTGGTAAATTGCTTGCCTCCAAAAAATTTCTGCTATGTATGTGTGTGTGTGTGTGTGTGTGTTTGTGTGTGTGTGTGTTTTCTTTTTTCTTTTTTTTCTGTTGTTGTTTGTTTGTTTTTTGTTTTTATTTTTGTTTTACTTTGGGTGTGTGTTTGTGTGTGTGTGTGTTTTCTTTTTTCTTTTTTTTCTGTTGTTGTTTGTTTGTTTTTTGTTTTTATTTTTGTTTTACTTTGGGCATTTTTTTTGTTTCCTCTTTTTGTTTTTGTTCCTGAGGATTAAGCAGATCTGCTATGTCTCCCAGTATTGGGAGGGTGGCCTTATACAGTGGATGTCCTGTGGGAACCAGTGGCATTGTCTCGGGATTTGGGGAGAGAGTGAATTACACTATCGGCCAAGTTATCTGAAGTTTCACTGATCCTTCTACCATGCTCAAACATTCTGTAGGAAATCCGGGCACAGTCTTTCCTGCCCTCAAATCCCGCCTCTCAGCACTGGCCCTGAGGCTCCTGTCAGACGAAATCAAATCAGAAGTTGTGTAGACAAATACTGGAGCTTAAAGATCAACATCAGAACCCCAGTCTCTCTAGTACCCCAGATTCTCCGGACCCCTGACCCCATTACCTTAAAAAAGGTGGCAGCTGCCCCCTATGGTTGGGGAATTCTGAGGCAGCTCCAGGCTCTAAGGGCCCAGGGGTGCTTCTCAGCAGAGCCCGACTCCCCGACAAGAAGCCAGCCAGCATCCTGTTCCTCCCCAAACAGCCCTGGAGGGCGCAGAGCTGCGTGCTCCCATTGCTCTGATGGATAACCCTGAGAGGGTGACCCGGAAAGCCGGGGCCTCATTGTCCTGGTGTTCTCACATTTAAGGGATAGGCTGTACCCCGAGTGGAATATAAAAAGGAAGTCCATTCCATGGTTTTCCTCACAAAAAGGAGGCGAAATGCTCTCACTCGGGCCAAAGTGGCCTGAACACGGGCTGTGAAGCTTGAGGAAAAGCTGAAGTGACTGGTTCAGGAGCCTTGCTGCTCCTTCGTGGAGCCAGGAGGATGCTCCCAGCTGCCTACACAGCCAGTGCCATCACCTCATCTTACTCAGGGCGACAGCCATGGGAGGAGCCTGCCTGCGACTTGCACCCCGGCAGCCTGTTTGAGGTGGAGTGTCCCCTGTCCCCTCCCTCCGGGGTCCAGGCTGGAAGGCCTTCGCCTCCCATGCAATTCTATAATACATCATCTGGATATTGGGATGCCAACTATCTCATAGTGTGGGAAACACAGAAAACCAGGCCCTCCACAGCCTTGCAGCCAGATTGTGTCACTGTCTCCTCCAGGCCTCACGGGGGCCTGGGAGGTGAGCATGTCCTTGGGGTGGAGGTGAGTACCTTGTCCCAGGCCCAACCTGGCTGTGGGGAGTGGCCATGCTTCTCTGCCAGACCCTACTCCTGGTGGGTGACCCCCCCCTCCCCGACTCACTGTGTGTCTGACCCCACCTGCCCTCCGAGGGCCCATCTCACCCCAGCCTCACCCTCTGCAGTGTTCCTGCTTCTGCAGCCCCAGCGCGCACACACTAATACGCCCCCTTCTCACTCGGTTCCAGCACTGACATCATCTCTACTCTGTCAACCTGTCAGGTACTGCTCAGACTGGGAAGGAGCTCCCAGAGGACAGAGCAGCTGGCTGGGGAGACTCCCAGGGAGGAAGGTGATATCACCAGAGGAAGTCATGGCCAGGGGGGGGCCTACAGTGCTGGGACACTGTCTCCCCCACACAGAGCCCAGACCCAGGCAGCCATCAGAGAGATGCACCTCAAGGCATCTGACAGCCCTGCTCCCTCCAGGAAACAGGCTCTGCCCATCTTTATCCCATATAATAAAAGCCTAATATGCTAAGTGTCTGTTCAAACATTCGACCAGTTGCTATGAGGCACACTGATCACCAGGGGGCAGACGCTCCAACTTGTAGGTTAGCTTGCTATTGGGGTCTGGCCCACTGGGTGAGATAGGCCAGACATGCCCTGGAGCCCTCCTGTGGTCCCTCCCCAGCCCTGATCGTGCATCAGTGGGGGTCCCTCAGCCTGGCCTGCGCCCTCTCACAATCTGGGACCCTTCAGGGGATGTTGGAGAGCCAGTTTTGGCCCAATCTCTGCAGGCCAGGCTGAGGGACCCCACTGGTGCATGAATCCGTGCACCGGGCCTCTGGTGTATTTATTATAGCCCTTCTTCTTCTTCTTCTTCTTCTTCTTCTTCTTCTTCTTCTTCTTCTTCTTTTTCTTCTTCTTCTTCTTTTTTTTTTTTTTTTTTTTTTTTTTTTTTTTTTTTTACAAGCTATGTTCTCTGTTTATCACAAAATCAATGACAGAAATCCCAGACCAGGGGCTGATTTGAAATCTCTGCTGGGAAACCCTTCCTTCTAAGTCCCTCTCTCTTTAAAGAGCTCTAAGAGGCAGCAGTGGTCTCTGCTCACACAGGACTCTTGGGGACCCAGCGGGCCTTGGCTCTTCCCTGGCCTCACGTGGTGCCTTCTTATTGTTTGCACCTGTAGGCGATTTGATGGGGGTTTGGCTGAGAAGAGCATCCTCACTCAAAGGGATCCTTGGCAGACTGCTGTGCCCTGGCACACTGCAGTGCTCTCCTCCTATCCACACCTCAGCCTGAAGCTGTAAGCTGGCCCACAATTGAGGGGTGTCCATACTGGGCCAGGCAGCCTGGAGGCCAGTCCAAGGAGGGCTGGGTACTGAGCACTACTGCTGGGGCCATGCAGAGCCTCTGTGTGAGGTCCCAGGGCTGGAGAACACAGGCGGAAACGCTCCAGAGAGGGCTGCGGCCCGGGGCTGGCCGTGGGTTCCATGGAGCCCCTGGCCTGGCTTAGGAGCATCGAAGGTGGGAGGCAGGTTCCCACGCCCCTGCTCTCCCACAGCCCAGCCCTGCCCAGGACCATGGTGAGTCCTATAGGTCTCACGGAAACACCAGCTCCTGTTTGAGTTACTGGTGGGCTCACGGCACAGGTCAGCAAGTAGAAGTAAGGTCAGGGGCAGAGGAGAACTGGGTACTATGACTTTCAGTGACTGAGGATCTTCATCCTCTGAAGGGAGCCTGGCCCAGGGCTTCCGGACTCCAGTGAGGGCAGGCAGGATCCCTGGGCCTGTCCCGGGCCTGCCCCCCGCCTGTCTGGGGACTTGGGATCTCCCAGGGGTCACCAGCACACAGTTGGGCAGAGGAGACACCATGCTGACGATCTGAACTAAATTGTGACCCTCCTTCTCCCAAGCCACATGTTGAAATCCTAACCTCCGATATGACTGCGTATGGAGAAAAGGCCTCAAGGGAGGTCATTAAAGTTAAAAGGGTGAAGTCTTAATCCCATAGGTCTGGTGTCTCTGCCCCTCTCCTCTCCCTCTTGCCATGTGCACGGAGGAAAGACCACGTGAGGACATGGAAAACAGTGGCCGTGTGCAATCTAGGAAGAGATGTATCACCAAAACCAACCCACGGGCACCTTGACCTTAGCTCTTGAACTTCCAAACCTGTGAGAAATAAGTTCCTGTCGTGTAAGTGCTGATATTTTGTATGGTAGCCTTCGCTGACATAAGGCAGCCACAGTGGGGATGTTCTAGAGAGAGAGACGCTCTGGGTTGTGAAGAGGGCGCAGGAGGGTTGTGGTGAGCGGGAGGTATGAATAACACAGGTGCCCGGAAGTGGACGTGTGGACTGGGGCTTGGGGATCCCCCTCCCCCTGGAAGACGCCTCTGAAGGGGACATCCTGAGCCAGAGCCACGGAGGTGAAGCAGAGCAGTCCTCAAAGGTGACTGGGAACACTGCTGACCAGCCTGGTGCTGGGACTGACAATGCAGAGGACCAGCCATACCATTGGAGCTCAGCTCTTGGGCAGTTACCATGGGGCACCCTCTGTGTCTCCTGGGGCCCCCACTTTCAAGAGACACGGCTGCTGGACAGTTGGTGTTCTGGGCCAGGGGTCTCTGGGCACTGCAGTGGTCCTGGGTGCTGGGCTCTTATGCCACAGGGCTCAACCCTTTGTCCATGACCAGTCATGGGCAAGTCTGCCTTGTGTGGACAGCAGATGTCTGTTCTTTGTTTTTTGTTTTTGTTTTTTGCCATCAGCTAACACTGAATGTCAGCTGTGTGCTCAGCACTGGGTATTTAAACAGCGGTGGGCTAAGCACTCTCAAACCCCTGCTTCACAGAGGCTCCCCCAGGGAAAGCATCTTGCTGCAGGTCACAGCTGGTTCAGTGTCGGGGCCAGGTGTAAACCAGCCCATTCAACTGTACAGCCAGGCTGCCTCCTTCATGGCAGCACAGAGGTTGGAGTGGGTTCCTCAGCCGTGGCTGCTGAGCTTACGGCCTGGGCAGCAGCACCGCCTGCTCTAAGCCAGGGTCCCACCTGGAAGCACAGGAAGGGTGAGTCCTTCAGGGTGCAGGGGCCCCAGGGCCACCCCCACACGTGTGCTCAGTGTTAGTCAGGGTTCTCTGGAGAAACAGAGCCAACAGGACATGTGTGTGTATATAATATACCTCCTATGTCTCTATCTCTATCTGTTTATCTACATCTCTATCATTTACATCTATCTATCTTCCTCCTTACCTACCTCTCGCCTGTCAGTCAGGAGATTTATTATAAGGAATCAGCTCGTATAATTATGGAGGCTGAAGAGTCCCACCATCCGCAGTCAGCAAGCTGAAGGCCCAGGAGAGCTGACGTGCAAGCTCTAGCCTGCCAGTTGCCGGCTGAAGATCGATTCTTTCAGTTTGAGTTTAAAGGCCAGGAAAGGCCCAGGCCAGCTCCCGGCAGGCCGGCAACAAGAGCGGCCCTCGCTCCCGAGGGTCAGTCTTCGCTCTACTCAGGCCTTCAACTGCCCGGAGGAGGCTGGCCCAGCTAGAGGGCAATCTGCTTTGCTGTCCACTGACTCAGTGCCAATGGCATCCAGAAAGCCCCTCATTGACAACCTCAGAACACAGATTGCACGGTCTGGGCCCTGTTGGCTCGGTCAAGCTGACACAAAAGATTAGCTATCACGGGCTCCATGACTCCAGGGACGGGCGTCCTGAGTATCCTCGGCTCCCACCTGTGTGCCCACCCGGGACGGGCATTGGCTGCGTGGCCTGGATGTGGCTGAGGCCACTGATCAGTGTTTCCTCTGGGCATGTCCTTCCCATCCTGAGCCTCCGCCTCCATCATGGCGTACTGGTAATCAGTGACCAGGCAGTGTGCTCTCCCACTGGCACCTGTAATGGCGGTGACACTCAGCACCACGGAGGCACATCCATGCACTCGCTTGGACCAGAACCTCAATTACAGGCGAGGATGCTGGGGCTCCCAGAGCACCCATGGGATCTGAGCCCCGTGGTCTGGCTTCTGGCCCGGACCATCCTGCCTCCTGCCCCCACGGAGGGGTGGGGGGAGGGGCGAGTCAGGTGCATTCCCCACTCTTGCTGGCTCTTGGCTGTTTCTGCACTGACTTCCCACCCGGGGTTCCTGGAGCCACCTAGGGTGTGCAGCAGGAAGCTGAGGCAGAGCGGGAGCTTGAGGGAGAAGAGGAAAGGCCATGTCTCTGCCCAGAGCCCACAGGCGCTGGCTTGGGGTGGGGGCTGACCAGGACAGGCAGTCACAGGGAGGCTGGACATTCTCTAGGGGGCGAGATGTGACGCCCCCACATGGAGACCTGAGACTGGGTGTGAGAGCTCAGACAGGGTGGCCTTCATGTGCAGTTTAAAAAGACTTCTTCTAAAAATCAACGTGGATTCTTAGAGTGTGGCAATAGTTCTGGAACATGCTGAGATTCGCAGAACTGAGTCGTGTGTGTGTGTGTGTGTGTGTGTGTGTGTGTGTGTGTGTGTTGGGGGTAAGATGCTGGCAAGCTGGGAAAGAGGATTTAGTCTAAAAGGGGGCACTGACCCCGGGAAGCCTGTGGAGCACAGAGGTCAGGGAGGGCAGGTGCTGGATTCCTGCCCAAGGCTGGCGCACCCTCAACAGGGTCCCTGAGGGTTCGGGGCCGGGAGATGGAGGTGCTGGGATCAGGAAGGAGATGGCTGACAGGAAGACACTGGCCTATGGCTGCTCCGCAGGGCTCACCCCCAAGAGGTCTGAGTGGCCATGTTGGCCTGCCCTCCTCATGAGGCCTGAGGGGCAGAAGCAGGGTCCCATCCGCTTGGGATGCCAAGAAGTGCCAGGCTCCGGTCACTGCTCCGCACAGACCCCCTCTCCATTCCTGCCTGTGCTAACGTCCCTGCAGCTTCCCCACCTGCGCCTGCGAATCAGCTCACCTTTCCCCCGTCTCATGCTCAGGAATGAGCCTTCACTGTGCTTGGGTTTCTTTTCCCCTCGATGCACGGTCTCCACGAAGGTGATCTGGGCAGAGCCTGACTTCAACAGACAGGGCATGAATCAGCCGCTCGCTGGGCGTCGGCCCCACCCCGGAGGACAGGGTGTTCTCCAGGAGCCCTATAACCCTCAGGGACACCCCCCCCCTTTATTTTTTTTTTTACAAAGTCAGGTCACATACTCTGACTCACCTTTTTTTGTTTTTTAAGTTTTATTGAATTTATTGGAATAACATTGGTTAATAAAATAGGTCTCAGGAGTACAATTCTATAACACATCATCTGCATATTGTGTTGTGTGTTCACCATCCAAAGTCGGTCTCCTTCCATCACCATTTCCCCCCCTTCCCCTCTTCTACCTCTTCCCACCCCCTTTCCCTCCGGTAATCACCATGCTGTTGTCTGTGTCTATGTGTTGTTTTTTGCTTAATGCCGTCACTTTTTTAAAAAAACAAACCAACCCCAGAATCCCCCTATTGCTCTCAGTCTGTTCTCTGAACCAGTGAGTTTGTTTATTTTGTTCATTAGAGTCCATACACAAATGAGATGATATGGTACTTGTCTTTCTCTGACTGGCTCATTTCACTTAGCATAATGCTCTCCAGGTCCCTCTATGTTGTCTCAAAGGGTAAGATGTCCTTTTTCATGGCTGAGTAGTGTTCCATTGTGTAAATGTACTGCAGCTCCTTTACCCACTCATCCATTCATGGGCACTTGGGCTGCTTTCAAATCCTGGCTATTGGAAATAATGCTGCAATGAGCATTGGGGAGCATATATTCTTTCAATTAGTGTTTTGGGTTTCTTCAAATATATTACCAGAAGTGGGATCACTGGGTCAAATGGGATTTCCAATTTCAAATTCTTGAGGAAACTCCATACTGTTTTTCACAGTGGCTGCACCAGTCTGCATTCCCACCAACAGTGCATGAGGGTTCCCTTTTCTTCACATCCTCACCAACTCTTGTTGTTTGATGATCAGAGAAATGCAAATTAAAACCACAAATAGATGTCACCTCACACCTTACTCCCCTCTTGAGAGTGAGAGCTCAGTGGAGTAAAGCAGGCTCCAGGAATGGCCATCTCCACCCCTGTGACACTTGGTGTCTAAAAGTCCACGTTGTCTGGGGATGAACACAGCCCAGTTAACATCCATGCGGCGTTATTTCCCATCCTCTTGCCGTCCACCTTTCTGTGCTTCAGTGTGACCTTTGTAAGCAACACATGGCCAGATTTTGCTTTTGTGGTCAATCTGGCATTCTCCATTCAGTACATCTGTTGCTATTGTTTTTATTGACCTATAAGAATTTATTGCCACCACTTAAGTCCTGTCCTGGATTTTCCTGAACTTCTGTTTTCCCTCACTTTTCCTAACTTCTGTTAGAGTGACTGACTGTTTTTTCTTTTCCTCCTCCTAAGGGTTTGGAAGCTGTGGAAGGCTAATGGCTCCCAAAGGTATGAGCACATCCTAATTTCCAGAACCTGTGAATAGCACCTTATATGGCAAAGGATGCAATTAAATTAACATCTTGAGAGGAGGGCTTTATTCTGGGCCTTATTCAAACTAAATGCAACCACATGTGCCCTTTATAAGAAAGAAGCAGAGGGAGTTTTGACACAGACCTACCCAGACACGGAGGTCCTGTGAAGATGGTAGCAGACTGGAGTGATGTGGCCACAAGCCTAGAAATGCTAGGGCAGCCACCAGAGCAGGAAGAGGGCAGGAAGGATTCTTCCCTGGAATCTCAAGATGGAGCAGGACCCAGCCTTCCTGACACCTTAATTTCTGTCATCTGCACCCAGAACTGTAGGAGAATAAATGTATGTTGTTGTGAACCATCAAGTTTGTGGTAGCTGTTCCAGCAGCCACAGGAAGCTAATAAGAGGCTATAGCTTCTATTTCTATTACTTTAACAAGTTGCCCTGAAAGCTTTCACCTGCATTCTAGACCACACGCACCCTGTCTAGCCATAATCAGCACCTCTGCCTGCTCCTCAGGAGTGTGCTGGACTTTGCTCTTCAGTGTGTCTACCTTGTTTTGCTGGTATGACCACAAATTAATTATTATTTTTCTTTATACTGTCAGTGCTTTATTGGAGCTACCCACAGATTTACCAGCTTCTTTGCTCACCATTGTGCCTTTAAAACACATTTTTATTGTAATAAAATATGTAAAATAGCCGAAACCGGTTTGGCTCAGTGGATAGAGCGTTGGCCTGTGGACTGAACGGTCCCAGGTTCGATTCTGGTCAAGGGCATGTACCCTGGTTGCTGGCACATCCCCAGGAGGGGGTGTACAAGAGGCAGCTGATCGATGATATTTCTGTCTCATCGATGTTTCTAACGCTCTGTCCCCCTCTCTTCCACTCTGTAAAAAAAATCAATAAAATATATTTTTTAAAAATATGTAACCTAAAAATGACCTTTTAACCATTTTGAAGTGTACGATTTTGTGGCATTGATTACATTCACAATGTTGTTCAACAATCACCACTATTTTTCCCAAACCTCTTTCACTGCCCAACAGAAACTCTACCCATTAAGCGATAATTCACCATGCCCTGCCTCCAACCTTTGATAAACTCTTATCTACTTTGTCCCTATAAGTTTTAGACATTTCATATAATGAAATCACACCATATTTGCCCTTTTATGTCTGGCTTATTTTACTTAGCATAATGTTTTCAAGGTTAATCCATTGTAACATGTGCCAGAACGTGATTCCTTTGAAAGGCCGAGCACTATTTCATCACACGGACACACCACCTTTTGTGTATACATTGATCTGTTGATGGACATTTGGCTTGTTTTCACCTTTTGACTCTGTGAATAATGCTGCTATGAACATTAGCATGCATTTGTTTGAGCTCCTGCTTTTAATTCTTGTGAGTACATGCCTAAGATGGAATTGCTGGGTCAGATGGTAATTCTATGCTTAGCTTTTTGAGGAATGGCTGAACCACAGAAGTTGTACCATTTTATATTCCCACCGGAAATGTACAAGGTTTTCAACTTTTCCACATTCTCACCAACCGTGTTATTTTCTGCCCTTGTTTGTTTGTTTTTAATTATAGGCGTCCTAATAGGTGTGAGATAGCATCTCTCTGAAGTTCTGGTTTGCGTTTCCCTAATGATTATTAGTGCTGAGCATCTTTTCATGTGTTTATTAGAATTTGTATCTCTTCCTCAGCGGAATGTCTATTCAAGTCCTTTGTTCATTTTCACATTGAGTTGTTTTGTCTTTTTGTTGTTAAGTTTAAATATGTTTTATATGTTCTGGATATAAGTTTGAAGATATAATTGGCAAATATTTTCCCCATTCTGTAAGCTATATTTTCACTTTCTTCACGATGTCCTTTGATGCTCAAAAGTTTTGACTTTGAGAAAGTACAACTTATGTTTTAGTTGTTGCTTGCTCTTTTAATGCCATGCCAAAGAATCCATTGCCACATCCAAAGTCAGGAAGATTTACTTTTCATATTTCTTCTAAAAGTTTTAAAGTTTTAGCTCTTATATTTAGTTTGTTGACTCATTTTGAGTTAATTTTTGCATATAATGTGTGGTAAGAATCCAACTTCATTCTTCTGCGTATGGAAACCCAGTTGTCCAGCACCATTTGTTGAAAAGACTTTTCCCCCCCTCATTGAATGGGCTTGGCACCTCTGCCAAACATCTACTGAGCATAGACTGGACTCTCAATTTTATGCCACTGATGTACGGGTATCCTAGTGGTCGGCAAACTGTGGCTCACGAGCCTCATGTGGCTCTTTGGCCCCTTAACTCTGGCCCTTCCACAAAATACCACAGCCTAGGCGAGTCTATTTTGACGAAGTGGAGTTTGAAGAAGTTTAAGTTTAAAAAACTTGCCTCTCAAAAGAAATTTCAATCGTTGTACTGTTGATGTTTGGCTCATGTTGACTAATGAGTTTGCCGACCACTGGTCTATCCTAATGCCAGTTTCACACGGTTTTTATTGTTGAAGCTTTGCAGTAGCTTTTGAAATCAGGAAGTATGCTATCTCTTTGTTTTTCTTTCTCAAGATTGTTTTGATTATTGGGGGTCCCTTGCAATTTCAGGGGAATGTGAGAATGTGCCTTTTCATTTCTTCAGAAAGGCTGTTGGAGTTCTGACAGGGTGTGGGCTGCATCTGTGGATCGCTTTGAGTAGTATTGACACCCCTCCTGCGAGGACCTTTAAAGCTGGAGAGAAGGCCAAGATGCTACCAATTAAAAGTCGATTTGCCAAGCCAATATTTCAAAAAATCAATTTGCCAAAGACAGAAATGCCAGATGACCAATTTTTTGACTTTACTAATTTAAGAAGCACTTGTTTCTTTGACTATAACAAAGTTTGCAGCTCTTGGATGATATAGTTCTGAGACTTCTGGTAAGTTTCCGCTGGCTGGCTATTTTTTTTTTTTTTTTTTTTTTTTTTTTTTTATGGCCGCCCTGAGGAAGGTCCAGCTAGCTGGATGCCTAGGCCCAGGGCCCGTCGGCTTCTGGGAGCTGGAGCCCCAGTCCTGGGCTGGTGGCCGCCCCCCTGCCTTCCTCCTGGTCCCGCAGCGCAGGGTATATGCGTGGGCTTACGCTTTGTGATTTCTCACTCTTTATTTGTCCCTGGAATTGCCCCTTACTTTCTCAAAAGCTCAGACATGCATTTACATGTTGTTATATTTTGCCGTTTTTCTCAGTTGTGTGTGTGTGTGGGCCGGGGTAGGGGGCAGGAGAGGTGGTGTTCATGAGAGGGTTCTCAGGGTCTCCAGGACACAGCATTGCTGAATCTGAGCCCTCTTGTGCCCATTTTGTAGATAAGTAAGCAGAGGCTGAAGCAGGAAGCCCACCCATGACTGTCAAGCCGAGCCTGGGGTGGAGCTGAGGTCTGAACCTGGGTCTGCCCCTCTGCTGCCTCCTGAGCTGGTGGTAAGGAGTCTTCCTTTAAATATTTGAGTCCTTTGTGGCCCACAGAGTGGCTGTGAGGAGGAGGGGATGTGACTCATCATGAGGCTCGTGAGCCACAGTTTGCCGACCACTAGGATAGACACATACATCCAGAGTGGCTGTGAGGAGGAGGGGTTGGGCCCGAGAGCTCGAGGTGTCTGATTCTATTCATTGCCGGCCCCCAGGCACCTGCACATGCACTTCCCATGCCATCTCCCAGCAGCTGTGACCCCACACACCCGTGCCATTTGCTGATGCGGTAACTGAGGCCCAACGTGACAGACTGGCCCCACCTTCCCCTCGTTGGCAGTCAGCAGAGCTGGACTGCTCTCTCCTCCTCCGAACTCCTCGTCAGGTGCCCCTCATGGGGCATGTTTTCACATCTCACACTCTGACGATAGCTGCCATGGGGCACAGCGCAGGATTTCCCAGGCCTGAGGAGTCACAGCTGGGGCTCGGCTCACGGGGCCACCTCCATCCCTGAGGGCAGAAGCCGCGGAGCGCCTCCTGCAGGCCGGGGGAAGTGGGTGCGGGGACCTGGATGGGGAAAGTCAAAGCCGAGTCAGGAAGATGCTCAGCCCTGGACTCCCCCTGGGGGTGTGCAAAGCGGCACAGCACTGGGCTCTCCCTGGGCCTGTCTCCTGGCATAGACCCTACCGCCTGCCCTGTGCCTCCTCTGAGTCCACATTCCCTGGTGCTGGGGTCAGTGCAGACACGGGGACTGTCAGGAGAGGGAAGCCGGAAGCAGATGCCAGGGCAGTAGCTCTCAGAACTGTGCTGGGAGTGGCCGGTCGTGTTGGTCTTGCTCGCCCACTCAGCTGGCGTGGTGGTGGCTGCCCGGAGACGGTGTTGAGAAAACTCCTGACACCCCCCTGGCCTAGTGGGAGGGGTCCCCGCGGACTGCAGGTGTTCCTAAGTGCTGGCTGTGCTGCCCACCTGGTCCACGATGGCGCTCAGCGATGGAGGTGCAGCAGGGACAGGGCCTGGGATCTGCCCTGGGACCCTGACTCCCGCCCCAGACGGGTGTGCGGCGGCCGCTCCGGGCTGATTCCGGGCCTTTTCTCCCAGGTCAGCAGATTCTGCGCCGCCGGCCCACCTGGGAGTCAGGTTAATGTGCTGCTGCATATTGCATGAGGCAGCCTGCTGAGGAAGCACCGCGTTCTGCTGGCAGGCAGCTGCCCGGGAGCGCAGCGCCCAGAGGGTCCCATCACTCAGCGGGGCCGGTCGATCGCCCCCGGGAAGGCCTGCCCCGGCCAGGGCGTTGTGCGGGGAGGAGCTCTGGGCTCAGCCTTCGCTGAGACCACTGAGCAGCCGGGGCCAGGTGAACGTGGAACTTGGCTCAGAGCCCCTGTCCTCCAGGAGTGGAGGCCCCAGCTCTGATCCGCCTTACCTCTCCCTCCCCTGCCAAGGGCCGCACCCCTGCTACGCTGCCCCTCCAGCCTGGCTGCTTTGATCAGTTGTTTTTGCCACTGAACCTCCTTCAGCGAGGTCCATGACAAGCACCACAGACTGTCCTCTGTGTGGCCAGCAGGCCAGGCACCTCACCCGACCCGGAGGCAGCTCATGCAGGTGCTCTGCAGGCTTCATCCACCCGGAACTATGGATGGCACATCTCTGGGCCTGCAGAGCCACACGAGCTCCTGAGGCTTCCCGGCCACGCTTCCCTCAGTGGAGGCGGCCTTTTGCTTGAACCGGTTTGGATAAAATGACAAGGGAGGGGCCTGCTTGCTGGTGGTGACAAAGGCACTTCTGGGGCCTCCTGCCCACCTCCTGCCCCTCAGGCTTGCCCCTCATCATCCCTCCGGAGCAGCCCCAGGATGGGCCGTGGGCAATGAGCCTGGTGCACGCTGCTTGGCTGGAGAGCCAAGTGGAACTGGGGGGCATGGCGGGCTTGGGCCCGGTGGAAGGTGAGGCCAGTGAATGGGGGTCAATTCTTCTCCATGGACTTGCGTTTATCCGCCTGGCAGGCCCTGCTGGCCCTGCCCCTGCCCAGAGGTGATGAGGCGTCCCCCCCCCATTCTCTGTTCACCTGGGGTTCATGTCCTGTGGCAGGCAGGCTGGGGCTAAGCTCTCCAGCTGGTGTCTCTGAGCTGGTATTTCCAGGAAGTGGCATTAGCCTCTGAATCCCCTGGGGCTTACCCCGCGGCCAGGGGCAGGCAACGGTGCCAACTGGGGACACAGGAAGGACATCGCAGCTCTAGACCTGCATAGACGATAGACCTGCATTGCGGCTGAGATGGGGGGTCCTCCTCCAGGGCTGGCCACACCCACAGTCTCCTGTCCACTTTTGCAGGGCTGGCTGCACCCACTGCAAAATCCTGAGAACAAGTTGCCTTGCTGCCCTCATAAGCTCTCTGGCTTTGGCCTCTCGGCTTGGTCTGACCCTCAGGGCTGGGGTACAGCCCACCCACCTCTTAGCCTGAGCCTCCGCCAGGCCCAGGGACTGCCCTGCCCCTCCCCCACACGGGGGACAGCCACACGGGCTTTATTGATCCCTGTCCTTGGACGGGCCCAGGTCTGTGGAAACGGGATGCCAGCCTGGCCCCGTCACGTGGAGGAAGGTGCAGCTGGTCCCCACTCTCCCAGGCTCCAGAGAGGAACGCTGTCAATAAAACTGTCATCGTGTTTTATTAAACCGAATTACAAAGGGGATCTGGCCGGGCAGCAAAGTGCTAGGAGAAGACAGACAAGAACCTCCTGGCCCGCCAAGGCGCTGCGGCCTGTCTGCAGGTCCGCCCTGCCTCAGGGAACGGCACAAAGGCCCGGGCCCCTGGCTGGCAGAGTGTCCACAGGAGGGGGTGTGCCATGAACCTCGCATCCCGGCAAGGAGACGGATCGCCGAGGAGGGGGCCAGGGACCCCTGAGCTGGCAGTCTCCTGCTGCCTGGCCTGCGCCCCCCTCCCCAGGCAGACTCAGCACCCCCTTCTGTGCCTCACGGGCTTTTCGCACCCTTGGGTGGGCCCAGTGCCCGTCCAGCTTCTCAGGGGGAGCCAGCGGGCTGGCCAGGGCTGGGGCTGGGAGGGCTGGCTGCCCACGGAGCCCTGCACCGGCCACCAGGAGCCCAGGCCCTGGGACACTGCCAGCAGATCTCTCAGTGGGGATCGTGCCAGGGTCCTCCTGGGGCCCGGTTAGGAGCGTTACGTGATGCTGAAGGGCAATGCTACCCACGCAGAGGGGACGCTGATTTCCGGGTCCTCCCTCCTCCGGTGCCTGTGTGCCCGGCCTCGGTGACACAGGGGACAGAGACCACC
Source organism: Pipistrellus hanaki (assembly GCF_964339955.1). NCBI lineage: Eukaryota > Metazoa > Chordata > Mammalia > Chiroptera > Vespertilionidae > Pipistrellus > Pipistrellus hanaki. Next base: position 6,510,282 of record NC_140516.1, read on the forward strand.
CCCACTGCCTCTCCTGCTGCCGCTGCTGTCAGCACGCTGGTGCCCACCCAGGACTGCAGGGCGGCTCACAGCAGGCAGCAGCGGCACGTCAGGGCCCTGGAGGCTCACCCCTGCTCAGTGTTCCCTACCAGTGACACTGTTCACCCCTAGTGACCGGGAGCTCCCTCCCTCCCCTGATACCTCACCATCACCCTTCCGTCCACACCAGTGGTCGGCAAACTGCGGCTTGTGAACCACATGCGGCTCTTTGGCCCCTTGAGTGTGGCTCTTCCACAGAATACTCAGTGCTATTGAAACTTCGTGGCCCATGCGCAGAAGTCGGTTTTCGGCCTGGGTGAGTCTTTTTTGAAGAAGTGGTGTTAGAAAACTCAAGGGGCCAAAGAGCCACATGTGGCTCGTGAGCCACAGGTTGCCGACCACTGGTCTACACTGCCTGTTCCGGCCCTCCCCCAGCTCCTCCCAGGAATCCCGACAGCCTGCGGGCAGCAGCACGGCACTCAGAGGCTGCAGGGTCCAAGCTGAGGACGACATGGTGGCTGCCAGGACTGCCAAGCACCAGCCTGCCGTGCCAGGAGTCACCATTCAATGATGCTCTCCTTGCACGTGGCGTGCGAAGCCAGGCCAGAGAGGAGAGAGACCTGGCAGGGAGGACCACTGAAGCCTGAGGCCCTGCCCCTGTCCCAGGCCTGTCCCCGGAGCTCCTGGCCACGACCTTTGTAGGCCCAGCTGGCCTCCGGTCCACCCACTTGAAGACGGCCCGCTCCTTCCTGAGGCTCTGCCCATCCTCTCAGGGCAGCCTCCCCCCCCCCCCCTCCCCTTACGCGCGCGCGCGCGCGCGCACACACACACACACACACACACACACACACACACACGCAGGGGCCATGCCCAACCGCTGCCCTCTGGCTCCCTGCACCTCGGAGCCCGTCAATGGCAGCACAAGCACCTCTTTCCTGAGCAGCCCCTGGGCCAGCCCGGCTGCTCCTTCAGGACCATGAGCACATCGGGGAGAGCAGCTGTTCGCAAGAACACCTGCAGGAACCCGTGAGGGTCCAGAGGGCAGTCTGCATGCTTGGTGTGGGTGTCCCCCAACCATCTTCAGGCCCACCTTGCTCTGTTTCTGACCTGGTCCCCCCTGTGACTCCTACCGGTGCTCCATGGTCTGCATCCTGAGGACATCTCCTCTCACCCTGTCGTGTGTGCAGCGGGCCTGCTGCCCCTTCACAGCGGGCCTCCAGCTCCCGCAGTAGCTCTGTGTCCGGGCTGTGTCCCTCCGGGGCTGGGACAGCTTCCCGTGGGCGCTGATCTCTGAGCTACTCACTTCCAGCACGGCCATTTCTATTCCCTGGGTAGCTGCTGCCTTCAATTAATTTGCTTCATCTTAACTCCCTGTCATGGTTTCTATTTTCTGAACTGGACCTAACAATACGTTTTTCTTATTGTTGTTAATCCTTACCCGAGGATATTTTTCTATTAATTTTTAGGGAGAGTGGGAGGGAGGGGGGCGGGACACAGAGAGGAACTTGGATGTGAGAGGGACACATGGATGGGTTGCCTCCTGCACAGGGACTGAGCCTGCAACACTCTATCCACTGAGGCAAGACGGCCAGGCCTACAGTATGTTTTTGTGTATGAAAAACACACCAAACCTGAGCCCAGAGAGGGCTGGCGATCTGTCCCTGCCTGTCCAGGGACCCAGGGTGCGCTGAACCAGCAGCCCTACCTGCTGCTCTGGGACGGTGGCTTCCCCTTTCCGGCACCACCCACTTGAGGAGGGGCTGCCCCCGGGGGCTGGCCGGGCTGGGCAGTGGTGTGGCCCGGTGGCCTCCCTCAGCCCTCTCATGGGCTTGACGGTGAAGGAGCTGGGCCCTGAGGATGCCGGTCAGCCTATCGTGGGTGCATAGCAAACCTGGTCCGTGCAGCCCCGGCATCCATGGGGGATGGAAGGGGGCGATGATCTCCCAGGAGGTGTCTCCTGGAGGAGCGTGTGTCATTCTCCTGCAGAGCACAGTCCTGAGTGGCCACCGAGGGGCCCAGATCTGAGGCTCCAGCTCCCTCCTGGCTACCACTCCCCTCCCCTGTGCTAATAGGGAGGCTTCCATTAGGCCAATGGCAGGGCTCCACAGGGAGACCCCTTTGGTCTCTGGCAGAGGAGGCAGAGGGTCAGCAGGGGTTGCTCTTAGACATCAGCGTTGACTGGCTCTGAGAGCCCTGGACCTGGGGTGCCAGGTGAAGGGGCAGGTCTAGGGCTATGGGGCAGGCCCCTGACCTGGATGGGGCTATTTGCAGAGCAAAGGCATGGCTGAAAGATGAAATAAAGAGGGACCGGAGACTGGGATGCCAGTACACAGGCTTTATTGAAGAGAAGAGTACCACTGCCAGCTGCTGAGAAAGAGAGAGAGAAAGAGAGAGAGAGAGAGAGAGAGAGAGAGAGAGAGAGAGAGAGAGCGAGCGCCGGGGTCCATATACTTTTAAGGGGAGGGTAGGGGACGGGGCTTAGGGCACTCAGCACACACTGGTTGGTGGTTTCATGTAAGGCCTATGATTAGGGACCTTGGGACTTAGGAATCGGGGGCTTAGGGTATTTGGCAGGTGCTGACTGGTGGTTCAGTGCTCAGGAATGTCTGGCTGCAGGTGGAGTTTACATCTGTCCAACAACTAGAGGATCTATCAATGGCCCCAGGGTGGTCCTGAGATGGCACCCAGAGGGCGCTAGGAGCCCTCAGGACACTTTGACGCGTGCCTAGCGCCCAGTGCTGTCAGCCTGGAAGGGGCCCTTGGTTTCAGGTCGCGTCCTAGAAGTCTCCCTGCCCGCCCAGCAGTGCTGCCTTCCGCCTTTCGGAGACAGTGGCAGGGAGCCGGCCGAGCTGAGGCTCCTCCAATGACTTCCGCGCTGCTCCCCTGAGGGCCATTGAGCTCAAGCATGAACCTTCGGGGGCCCTACCAGCGCCCCCCTCAACTGCCCCCTCAGCTTCCTTCTGGAGAGATACAAGGACCTGCCCCTCCCCCACCCTTGCATCCAGGCCTGAATACTCTCCTATTGTAGCCTGTATATTCAGAAACATCTAGAGTAAGCTGGCAGAGCATGGCACCCAGATGCTGAGTTGGCGGGGCACCCCTTCTTCCCCAGCTGCAGACCCTGACCAGAGCCTGGCACCCAGAATGCTCCTGGTTGGCTCAGCTTGGTTTGCCCCATGGGTGCAGGTCCGGAGGCCTGAGTTCCCAGAGGCTCCCCCTTTTCAGTGGGGTGCAGTACCCATGCAAATGGCCCCTCAATGTTCTCTCACCAAGGAGCATGCCTCTGGGAATTTCTCTGGATTGAGGACAGTGCCTCCTCCAGGAAGGATGGGGCTGAGGAGAGGAGCAGTGACCTTGGCGCTTGGATGGTCCATATGGAGGCGCAGTCCCGGTCACCCCTGAAATCTGACCTTGCCTCTCCCTGCCAGCAAGAGCCAAAAGTGGGAGGGGGTGGGGCAGAGATGCTGTGAGACGTGGCACCCACTTGCTCCTCTGGTTTCCCTAGAACCATCTGGAACAGAGTCCTCCCTTGACCCCATGACTGTGTAGGCCTGTAGATCAGCTGTGGGGCCAGTGAGGGGTGCAGGGACTAGGGGGAGGGAGTGTGCCATGTGTGCTTATGTGAGAGGAGCCCGGCCCGGTGCAGGTCCCCAGCCGGCCCTGGCCCACCAGGAGTGAGGCTAGCCTTGCAGGCTGGCCCAATGCCAGGATCCCAGGCATCTCAGTGCCAAGGGCCTTTCCCAGGCCTGGTTGTGAGCATGCCAATTTAGACAAGGGAACACTGGAAGTGGGTAGTTGTGGGGATGGGTCTGACAGGCAAACAGAATGTCAGGAGAAGCAGAGAAAAATCAGAAAGTGACTCACAGAAAGAAAAAAAGACCAGCAGCAAAGAAAACAGAAACCGGAGGACAGAGGAGGAGGCAGACACAGAAGAGAGACAGAACAGAGTGTGAGGGAGACCAGAGGAGAAGCACGCGAACCACTGAGGTCAAAGCCAAGATACAGACCGACGGGGAGTGAGCTGGTGTCTCCTGGAAAGGCCTAGACGGGCTGTGGGCGGAGAACACCGTAGCCAGTCCAGGGCATCGGGGTTCCCAGCACCGCTGGGCACTGGGCATTTCAGATGGATGGGTGACTTGAAGCCTGTGGTTCGGGTTTTTGGGGGCCCCACTTTGCTGCTGTGCAGAGTGCCACAGTTGGAGGGCTGAGACCAAAGTCTGAGCCTAGTTCACAGGGACAGCCTCTGTGGTCAGAGGGGTTTTGGGTAGTCTGGGGGGCTAGCCCTGAGCCAGGCCAGAGCCAGAGACCTTGACTCCTTATCCAGGTTTCTGCTAGTGTATCTTCTACTTCAACTGTTGGCACCCCACACACCCCCAACTCAAAGCCCACGCTGGAGAGTGGAGGTGAGGAGGCCAGGGGGCTGCCCCGTTCCCCTGAACAGCTCAGAGTACCGCTCGAACATAGGGCTGACCCTGTTCACAGGTGGCCCCTGCCACTGCCCAGTTAGACATGACGGACTCTCATATCATTAGCATGCAGACATGTGCAGACATGTAGGCTGACAGGCTGGGTTAAGAGTGGACAGAGCCCTGGCTGGTTTGGCTCAGGGGATAGATGTCGGTCTATCTAGACGGAAGGGCCCCGTGTTTGAATTGGGTCAAGGGTACATGCCCAGGTTTTGGCTTAATCCCCAGTAGGAGTGTGCAGGAGACAGCCCACCTCTCTCATCATTGATGTTTCTCTCTCTCTCCTTCTCCCTTCCTCTCTGAAATCAATAATAAAATAGAATAGAATAGAATAGAATAAAATAAAATAAAATAAAATAAAAAGCAGATAGAAAGGTGCCAAGGGTCTAAGTCATCTTGAGGGATCCAGGTCCAGTGGGCGCTTTGGCTGAGCTCTGCTGGATTCCTTGGCCTCCATGGGGGCCTGGCCCAGGCCTCTTCAGGAACATACCCACCCCTAGAGCCCATAGCAGCCATTTTCTCCACTGTGGGTAACACCAGCCCCGACTCACATTCTGAGGAGGAATTGCTGAGGCCATTGGCTCAAATTCCAGCACTTGGCTCTCACTTTCGGTGTGACTCAGGGAGGTCCCCTGGAGCCTTGGTTTTCTCCTCTGTAGGTGGGGATAGGAATGCCCATTTCCCAGGGTTGCTGGGAGGATGAATGAGAAGATGCACATAAAGGACCCGCTGAGGGGTCCCCAGGCAGGCCCAGGCCTCGGGGTGCCAGCCCAGCACAAGCCTGCAGGACTCGCGAGTCGATACCCTGGCTCCAGGAAGAGGAAGGTCAGCAGAGCAGCAGCTCAGCCCTTGCTGAGTGGCACTGGAACTATGGGAATTGGGAGGAGGGGGAGTGTAAGCACCAGGCCATAAATGTAAAAGGAGAGTCAGGCAAGACAAAGTAATGGTCCTTCGGTGGGCGAGGCAGACAGCTGGGACTCACAGGCGGGCTCCGGATCAATACCGGTGTGCTGATTTGCTGAAGAGGCTTTTATGAAGTTTAAGCAGAGTTCATTGTTAAATACTCTTATGTACAAAGGATGTGGGCGGCTGTATTAATTTCTTTTCTCTTACAGATCAATAATTACATTGCTGATTTGCTTAAAAGGCCCAGGTTGAGGCAGGGGTGAGGGAAGCGAACCTCACTGCCTCAGAGAGTGTGGCTGAAGTTCAGGAAGACATTGAAGGCAATGAAGATCACCAGCGTCCAGGAGAGGCTGGGTGACAAAGGGACCTGTGGCAAGTCAGCTCGCCTCCAATGCAGCCTGCTCAGGGCGTGGACCCTGAGGAAGAAGATGCCTGCTAAGAAGGCTTCTGGTGGCTTAACTGGGCTCAAATTAAAAAGACAAAAACAGAGCCTAGCATCCATTTCTACACAGGGGCGCCTCCCCAAACCACACCTCAGTGAGAAGCCTGCACCGCCTGCCTGCACTGTGCTTCTGCCATCTGAGTCAGCCCTTACTAAGGAGTTCCTGGAATCCTGTTTCAACCAATAGGACTGAGGCTTTCCCCATCCAATCAGAGCTGTGCAACTATAGCCCCATCAACATATTCACCAACCCATCAGAGCAACTCCATTTTGACCAATCAGGACAGTGCCTTTTGGACCAATCAAACTTCAAGGATTTGGAGACCTCATTTGCATGAGGATGAACCAACCAATCAAAACCAGGGCAGGGATTTCTGCCTATATAAGCCGTCTCCCCTCTGGCACTGGGAGTGCCTTTCCCTTTCCACTGAGGAGTGTATTTCCCCAGCGAGAGCTAAAACATTGAAAAGTCAGAGAGGAGCAGGATGGGTGGCCATGTGCTTTTCCCAGCTGTGACCATCAGCCTTGATGCTCACTCTCTGATGCCATGACCCCAGTGGAGGGTGGCTGGTGCCTCAGTGTATCTTCTAACAATCGCCTTGGTTGCTGCTGACTACCAATGGTCCTGGCCTTTTCAGCAAGGTGTTTTCATGCCTGGGGGCTTGGGTGACCAAGCTTGCTTTCTCCTGGCTGTGCCCACTTGACCACCCTGGAGGAGGCTCACCTACTTTTATCCATGCCCGGAAGACACAATGACACTAAAAGAAACTGAAAGAAAGGCCGGGAGGGGGGGGGGGGGGGGAGAGGATGTGTGTGAAGAGCCATCAATTAACTTCTCTTGTCTGGATAATCAAGATGTTTCCTTGTCCAGGCAGGGACTTATATTAGCTGTCAATGGCTGCGTAGGAAAGCCATGTCTGAATTCAGCTGTGAAGAGTATCTATCATTGATTAATAATGTCTGCCACGGACAAGGCAGAGGCAGTAGTGGCACCTATGTCATATGTTTTCAGTTTTACATGAACCTCAGAATCTGTTTGGAACCAGGAGTACCACATGGCTTGCGTCCTGGCGTGTAGGATCTCTTGAAAAGAGTTACATGTGGGCTGGGGAGGCTCCCGGGGTCTCCTGCTCGGCTCTGCGCATGCGCACAGGTGCACAGATGCTGCTGGGAGGCTATTATGGTTCTATTTCATCTAATAGCCTGGTCAGGAAATGGAAAGGTATATTACAGATCATTAAGTGGGTAAAGGGATTTGACAACCTTTGATCTAAGTCAGGAAAATAGATGGCACGAATTAATTTGCTGGTTTGTGGGGAGAAGCAAAGTCATTCCTCAATAGTGACAGGCAGGGTTCACCCCTCCGGGGACTAATTCTGGGGGCTGCGGTACACAGCTCTGCTGGGAGCGAGGGCTTGGCTGTGTGGCAGCGGCAGGTGCCTTCCCGCTGCTCTAGTCCAAGCACAGACATGCCCCCCACTCCTCAATGGCGGGGCGCTGGCTCCCAGGGGATGTCACTGAGGCAGGGACAGGCCTTGGATAACATGAGCACGAGGCACCCCTGTGTGACTGACCTGTGCATGGTGCCCAGGTCCCATTGTTACAGGATGGGGCTGGGCTGGAGCAGGTCTGCCTCAGGCCAGCCTGTGGCGTGTGGGTTCTTGACTTTGCATAGAAAGTATTTCACACTGTGAGTCCAGGCGCTATAGAGAGCACGCTTATTACACTGAGCAGTGAAACAAAGGAAGGACTTAGCGGGGGAGAAACAGCAGGTGAGAGCGAGGCGGTGCCTGCTTTGGCTCCCTGGAGCATCACAGGACAGAGGTGAGCAGGGCTCACTCTGCTGCTCTTAGCTCACTGGGAAGTCAGAGTAGAGGCAAGGAGGCCTTGCAGACGGGCTTCAGCCTGCTGCTCCCCTGGTTGCAAGTCTCCTGAGGTTCTTTACAGCCACGGTCGCCAACTGGTGGTATATGGACCGTGGTGGTCCGTGAGGTCCGAAAGGTTGGCGACCGCTGCCAGAGACTAGGAGGAAGTAAAAAGTCCGTGCCTGAGAAGAGGCTTAGGCGTGCTCCATCTAGTGCAGTGGTTCTCAACCTTCCTAATGCCATGACCCTTTAATACAGTTCCTCGTGTTGTGGTGACCCCCAACCATAAAATTATTTTTGTTGCTACTTCATAACTGTAATTTTGCTATGGTTAATGAATCGTAATGTAAATATCTGTGTTTCCCGATGGTCTTAGGCTCTACTGGTAGTCCATGAGGTCTGAAAGGTCGTGACCCACAGGTTGAGAACCACTACTATAGAGCCTAAGACCATCGGAAAACACAGATATTTACATTACAGTTCATTAACAGTAGCAACATTACAGTTATGAAGTAGCAACGAAAATAATTTTATGGCTGGGGGTCACCACAACACGAGGAACTGTATTAAAGTGTCTGGGCATTAGGAAGGTTGAGAACCACTGCTCTAGAGCTAGCCTGCCCTGATATCCTTTGTCTTGAAGGTTTGATCTCTCCTCTGCAGGTGAGAATCTTAGGGAGGATTTCAGCAGGGTATTCACCAGCTTTCCAGCTGTGTCTTTAATATGCTGATGCATCAAAGGCGGCGATAGGGAGCTTGGGGTTATTCTCTGGTCTGCTCCACTGTTTTACTTTCATCTTGGGTCTGTCTGGCTTTAATGGGGTTTTTGTTATTTGACTTCACCCCTCCTTGGCTTTGGCTGGCACAACTGGCATTAACTGGGTCCCTGTCCTCTGTCTCTCCAACCAGAGTGATCCAGGCTGTGTCTCCTCTGGTGAGGGAGGTATACACCATTTGCCCTTAAATATCCTTGAGTGGGGAAGATAAGGCAATTCATATTAAATTGTTTAGTGATCTTGTTTCAGTTTTCCCATTCCACTTGCCCGGGAATGTCCCTAGCTTCCCACTTGCCCAGGAATTTCCCTAGCTTCCTACTATCTTGCCTCATGCCACAGTCCTCCCGGGTCCCCAAGCCTGACCTTGAGGGGTACAGGAGTAGCTGCATGCCGGTGCTGTGCTGCCCCTGTGAGGCAGGCAGGGACAGGCCCTGGGCAAGAACATCACAGCAGGCTCACCGACCCAACCCACGTCCACTGATACCCAGTAGGTATTCAAAAGTTCCCCGTCCCGATCAACCTCCCCAGCCAGCCTTGGGATGTCGGCTGCGGGAAGAGATGCCGGGGGATCCTTCCCAAGGATGAGGAGGGTTTTCACCACCACGGGGCAGCAGACCAGGTCCTGGAGGCCTGGACAGAGGCTACATGGGGCGGTGTGGCTGGGCCTGAGCAGCCTACCAGGGGGGTGGGGAGGGGGGCCTGGGGCGAGTGGGGACTAGTAGAAGAGGTACTGAGTCCCAGCATCTCTTGAAATGCAGTGAAGAGGCGTATGGGATGGGTGAGTGACAGTATGATTTGTGTATTTAGAGAGAGAAGCTGCTGGCAGATCTGAGGGGAGACGGGGTGCAGGGAAGACCATGAGGAGTCAGTGCCACGAGCAGGCAGAAGTGGGAACCTCAGTCAGAAAAAGGAGAGTGGGAGTGGGGGAGTGCATGGTTAATTTCCTGGAGTGTTCCCAGCTTCCCTGCTCGCCAGCTGTGTGGACTTGGGCACAGAGCAGCCCAAGGTGTTCCTTCATCTTCCTCATCCTCAATGTCCTCACCTGGAAAATGGGCTAGCAGTCGGAGTTTTGCAAGGACAGACTGAGGTTGGTGTGCAGAGCACCTGCCCAGGGCCATGGTCCTGCAAGGTGGCCCTCTGCCTCGGTCAGCCATGTCCCACAGAAGCAGCTGAGGGCACACAGCATCTCTGAGTCTCCCCTCCTTCCACCCCAGTTCTCGGCCTGCCTGCGGCTGGCTCGGTGAGGGCAGAGCCCCGATGGGCAAGGAGAGCTCGGAGGACAGCCTGTGCTCTGCTGAAACACATCCTCCGTGAGCACAGGTGCTGGCCCATTAACTCTGAGTGCACCAGCCTATTGCTGTAGCAACTGCTCCTCAAATAGAATTATTTCCTACAATTACCCTCTAAAGAGACAGGCCCCGGAATATGGTGTGAGGGCTGGGAGGTCAAAGCCAAATCAAATCAGGGATTTCAGAAATGGCTCTGGCACTGGGTTCCATGTGGCACACATGTGAGTGGGATCATTAGGACCCTCACCGGTGCCACCCTGTCATCCCCCAGCCCCCGGCCACGGTGGGTGGGGGTGGGCTGGGCCAGGACGCGGCTGAGTGAGGGAGGAAATGACAGGCTGGCGTGAGGAACGAGGGGACTCTGTTTAGGCATAGTCTGTTCAGGAGGGAGTCACCTCCACGGTGGTCTGGTGGTCCTGAGCACCTGCCTTCCCCAGGCTCCCTGACTGCATTGCCTAACGGACCGAGCAGCTCAACATTCATGACAGTCACACAATATTATGTCCGAAAGATTGTAGGTGAGGAAACTGAGGCACAGAGGGCCATTCAGTCGGCACATCTAGGGCACTGAGCACCTTTGGGCTCTGCGTTGGCGTCAGGGGTGAAGGAACTGGGGAGTCAGACCGCTGGCCTGTCTGGGCGTCGGAGGAGAAGCTGTCAGAGTGTGGGCAGTACGTGAACCGTTCAGCGAGGCCGCGGTGAGGGCGCAGAGGGCTCCCGGAGGCCTGGGCTGGGCTGGAGAAAATGCTGCCTGGCGTCTGAGTGGAGACTCAAAGGGATTTTGATCTGAGCAGCAGAGAAGGGTCAGCTCAGACAGAGGGGAGACATGGGTGAATCCTGGTCCAGTTCTGGGCCCTGGGCAGATTCTGTAAGCACCGTGGAGGCACAGAGTGTGGTTGGCACAAGAGTCTGGCGCTGAGGAGAGGTGGAGCTCAAGAGCGGGGCCCAGGGCGATTGCGCCCAGAGGGGAGGGCTGTGGGAGCACAGACTTGGGTCAGAGCTGCCAGTAGGAGATGGCAAAGGACAGGGCGGCTGAAGGAGACTGCAGTGTGAGCATGAACATGGGGGTCTTCTACCTCTGCTGGAGGGAGAGGGGTGAAGTCTGAGGAGGAGTGGGCACAGAGGAGCTGCCACCTACAGAGGGCTTCTCTGCAGAGAGCTTGGGGCACCTGCTCCTCCTGGGTTTGCCAGGCCTGGTGCTTCCTCTACACAGATACACCTAGCTCTCCCCACTTCACCCTCCTCTTCTTTTTTCCTTCACCTCCCTCCCCTTCATTCTCCTACTTGAGTCCGGACCCTAAGAGGACCCCAGGACATAGAGTGAGGGGGTAGAGTGAATCAGCCCGGGTGAGGGAGGGGCCCCGTGAGGAGGGGCCCAGGTGAGGGAGGGGCCAGGTGAGGGAGGGGCCCAGGTGAGGGAGGGGCCCTGTGAGGGAGGGGCCCAGGTGAGGGAGGGGCCAGGTGAGGGAGGGGTCCAGGTGAAGGAGGGGTCCTGTGAGGGAGGGACCAGGTGAGGGAGGATTCAGGTGAGGGAGGGGTCCAGGTGAAGGAGGGGTCCTGTGAGGGAGGGGCCCTGTAAGGGTGGGGCCCTGTGAGGGAGGCCCTCCCCTCCATTCTCCTACTTGAGTCCGGACCCTAAGAGGACCCCAGGACATATTAGTACATATGCCCCTTGCCCCTCTGGGCCCAGCCAGGGCTGGGCCACGCCCTCGCCTGCCAGACCAGAAAGAGCTGGACTGGATCTCGTTGGTCTCTGTGCCCTGCAGCACTGACCAAGTCGGCTCTCTGGATGCTCATTCCATTCAATTGCACAAACCAGGGCGCTTCCTTATCTCGTTCCTGCTCAGAAGGGGCTGCCTCCACGTGCGTCTGGGCCATCATTCACGGGACTTTATTACATGGCCCCGAGGCTCAGACATGCCAGTTAGGATTGAGTCAATATCTGCTTTATTGTCCTTCCACACCAGAGCAGCGGGCGTGATCGATCGCCCTGTTGGCTGCTGATAAAGAGCACTCTCAGCTGCATCAGACAAGCACTGGGGCGCTGGGCCCGGCCTGCAGACAGCTTTGTTCTCCGCCAGACCGTGCCCACGCTGGGGTCACTCTCAGAAATGGAGTGGAGGTGGGCGTCCTGAACACCCAGGGTGGCAGCACTGGATGGGGAATGGGGCGGCCCCGGTCATAGTGGAGGATGCTGGGGTGCCAGACGTCCACTGCTCGCTCGTCCTTGACTTCCTGACACAGAGGGGATGGCACCAAGGGCCACTGGCTCTTCTGGGTCAGTCATCATTGTTGGGCCTGAAGTTCCATCTGGAAGAGGCTCAGCCTCTGCCCACAAGTCATCCTCCCAGGGCCCCCTCCTGAAGAGTGGGTGGGCGGGGGGGTCTGGTCGCATCAGAATAGAGACCCTGGCTCTGGCAGGGTGGGGTAACGTGTGGCCAGAATAGGGGAGTCTCGGCTTCCCTCCCTGAGGCTTCAGTCCCCGTTCCATATTGACCTGTGGTTCAGGGTGTTATCGGACGGGGTCTGGGCTGGAGCCAATCTGCCTTGGGGCAGCCAGTAGTGTCTGCGTTCTTGACTTCATGGTGGAAAAATCTCGCAACAAGAGTCCGGGTGATTTTGAGAATATATTTATTAAACGGGGACAGTGAAACAAAGGAAGGGTTTAAGGTAGAAGAAGCAATAGGAAAAAGAAAGAGAAAAAGAGGGCTTGGCGACAGGTTCAGGGGTTAAGCCTGGGACGAGCTGCTGCTGCCTGCTGCTCCCCAGGTTGTAAGTCTCATGAGGTCCCTTAGAGGTTAGGTGAGAACTGGAGATAGACAGGCGTGGACATGCTCTAGAGAGCATGCTGTGAGTTCTTTATTTTATCTTTCTTTGGCCAATGGGATTTCTAGGGGAGGTCTTAGGGGAGGGTCTTAGTAAACTATGCATTAGCTTTCCAGGTGTATCCTTCAATATGTTGATTCATCAAAATGTGCCTATGGTGCGGTGGGGGGAGGGGGATTTCAGGGTTATTTTCTGGTATTTATAAGAACATGATTGAAGAATTACCGGTACAGAGGCCAATCTGCCCCAGCTCGGTCTGGAATGTGTAAACCATTTGATCCTCAGTGTCTGGGTCAGGGAAGATAGACCTTGCGATGACCAGCTGGCTGTGAGTCGTGCACATTGCTGGGCCTTGCTTAATTACTTTGTCTCCGTTTCCCTCCTAGCTTCTCCCCATCCTGGCGGAAGAGCACCAAGAATCTGCCCTGGGATTCGAAGCTGCAGGAAGCACGGACCCAGCCCACAGGCTGCTGTGTGAGGATTCGGGGCTGTACCGGTTTCAAGGTCTGTGTCACCTGTCCTTGGCTTCCCCTCTCCTCTCCTGCTGTTCAAGCCCCGACTTCCAGCAGTCCGTGCCCCGCTCTTTCAGAGCCCTCTGTCCTAGGGACCGGAGAGTCTGCCTGGCAGGGGCCTCACCTTCCTCTGCCCCAGTGTATGCACCAGCCGCTATGGAGCACTGTGGACTGGGTGTGGGGCCTCCACCAATCCCGAGCAGCGGTGAGGGAAAGATACTTTTTAAAAAATATATATATATATTTTTATTGATTTTTTACAGAGAGGAGGAGAGAGGGATAGAGAGTTAGAAACATCGATGAGAGAGAATCATCGATCAGCTACCTCTTGCACACCCCCTACCGGGGATGTGCCCACAACCAAGGTACATGCCCTTGACCAGAATCGAACCCGGGACCTTTCAGTCCACAGGCCGAAGCTCTATCCACTGAGCCAAACCGATTTCGGCGGGAAAGATACTTTCATTCTCATCCCACAGATGAGGCAGTGAGATGCAGAACACATGGGCTTTGCCATGAGGCCTCTCCTTCCCGCCCGCCTCTCCCTCCACACACACACAGGCCTCACTTCTTCACGCGGATCTGCTCCCACGTGAGACACTGAGCGGACATCTGCCCTCGGGGCCTCCTGCTCTGCTCAGCTCTCCAGCATCGGAGAGACCGCAGCATGATGGCTCCCGAGTTTGCTCTCCAGGCCAGCCCTGGAGCCCCCAGGGAGTCCTGGCCAACACCGAGGCCAGGTACCAACATAGATGTCCCTGGCCATAGCCACACTGTGGGGAAGGGTATGGGAGGGGCAGCACACAGCGCCCTCTCAGCGCACAGCGCCCTCAGAGCACACAGCGCCCTCACAGCACACAGCGCCCTCACAGCACACAGCGCCCTCACCACCACACAGCGCCCTCACAGCGCACAGCGCCCTCACCACCACACAGCGCCCTCACAGCGCACAGCGCCCTCACCACCACACAGCGCCCTCACAGCGCACAGCGCCCTCACAGCGCACAGCGCCCTCAGAGCACACAGCGCCCTCACCACCACACAGCGCCCTCACCACCACACAGCGCCCTCACCACCACACAGCGCCCTCACAGCGCACAGTGCCCTCACAGCGCACAGCGCCCTCAGAGCACACAGCGCCCTCACAGCGCACAGCGCCCTCACCACCACACAGCGCCCTCACCACCACACAGCGCCCTCACAGCGCACAGCGCCCTCACCACCACACAGCGCCCTCACAGCGCACAGCGCCCTCACAGCGCACAGCGCCCTCACCACCACACAGCGCCCTCACAGCGCACAGCGCCCTCACAGCGCACAGCGCCCTCACCACCACACAGCGCCCTCACAGCGCACAGCGCCCTCACCACCACACAGCGCCCTCACAGCGCACAGCGCCCTCACCACCACACAGCGCCCTCACAGCGCACAGCGCCCTCACAGCGCACAGCGCCCTCACCACCACACAGCGCCCTCACCACCACACAGCGCCCTCACAGCGCACAGCGCCCTCACCAGCAGCCTCCAATGTCTGCACAGCTTGGAGGCAGAGAGGCGCCCTGGCTTGCTCTGAGGTGAACTGCGGCTCGGCTCATCCTCTGCTCCAGGCTGGACCATGAGCCCAGATGGCATTGCCAGTGGCAGCCCCTCCTGGAGACGCTGCTGGGTTACCCAGCCAGGGGCCGGCGCTCGCCCAGCACAGGGGCCTGGCAGCGAAGGTGCAAGATGGGGTTTCTGAGAAGGAAGAGCCCCATGGAGCTCACAGAGACCTGGCTTTTCACCTCGTGGCTCTGACCTCCCCCCTACCCCCCGCCCCCCCAGGAGCCCCTCTCCCCACTTCCCGTTCCCACCCCACCTGCTGCTTCTCACCCTGGAGCGATCCCGTCCATTAGATGTCAGGACATCTCCTAGAAGTCCCCCTCTGCAGATTATGGCATTACACCAACTTATCGCCAATCATTTTAATTAAAGCATTTTGCTTTCAGCCCTACTAATGGCAGAGATCAGTAAACAGGGGAGATTGAATTACTGATATCGAAGCTCCCACATCTCTTAAAGGGCTTAATTACTGGTGGGACCTGGGTGAGGCGGGAGGCCTAACCCAGGGAGGCCCGCCATGTGAAGGCAACTGAAGGCCGGAGACGGGACGTGCTGGGGAAATGCACAGGGAAGATGTCCAGCCTTGGAAGGACACGAGCTGCTGGAGTTATGGCTGCAATCCCGCTTCCAGGAACGATGATGTCATGCTGGGGGCTGCTCGGTGCTGCTTAATTAGATTGCCTCGAGGCAGGACCATGTGTCCTGTCCCTGGTGTGCTGCTGACTGATAAGGGGACAGGCCCGGCCGTGGCCACTCTGTCCAAGGCCCCTCCCGCCCCTTCCGCAGTTAACACCCTCTAACAGCGGCCCGGGAGCACTTCTCCTCCACAGGAAATGCCCTCGGAGGAGCCCAGGGAAGGGAACACAGAGGCCCCTGAGAGAAGGGCTTCACCAGCCAGCCAAGGTCACACAGGGGCCTGGACCCGCCGCCCAGCAAGGCCCCTCTGTGTGTGATGGGCTGTTCACTTCAGTCTCCTTCTTCATCTCCCGATGGTCCATAATGCCCAGGTAGAAACCAGGAGCTATTTTTAAATTTTTTATTATAAAATTTTTAATCCTTACCCAGTGATATGTTTGTTTTTTAATTTTGAGTGGGGGAGAGAAAGAGGGAGAGAGTGAGTGAGCGAGAGAGCGAGAAGTAGAGAGAGAGAGAGAGAGAGAGAGAGAGAGAGAGAGAGAGAGATTCCTTGTCTCCTGTATGCACTCGAACCAGAGATGGATCCTGCAACCTAAGTGTGTGGCCTGACCTTGGATCAAACCTCCAACCAACTGAGCCCCTGACCAGGGCGATACTTGGAGTTATTTTAAACAGAAATGTCCTTTCATTAAAGCTGCTCTGGGAGTGTGTATGTGTGGTGGTGAGTGTGTGTTGTGTGTGCACGAGCCCTTATTTAATGTCCGTGATAGGTTCTGCAATTTTAAGTGAAAAGAAGTATAACAAAACCAGCTTCAGCACAAGCTAATAAACAACGTCAAGTTCCCGAACACCATGACATTTGAGAAGCTGTTGTTCATGTGTGAGTGTGAGTGTCCCTGTGTGTGAGTGTGAGAGGGTGTCCCTGTGAATGAGGGGATGTGTGTGAGTGAGGGGATGTGTGTGAGTGAGGGGATGTGTGTGAGAGAGTGTCCCTGTGAGTGAGGGGATGTGTGTGAAGGGCGGTCTGCACGAGTGTGCATGGAGCGCAAACAGAAGCAGAGACGCTCCTGAGGTCTTTGCTCCTGAGAGTGAGGACCAGTTGAGTCCCTGTGACAGGGCAGAACTCGGCTCCCTGTGAGTGACATGCACCTATGACCAAACTGTAGAGAAAGGTGGAGGGACACAGACAGACCAAGACCAAAATGCCCAGACAGCTGACATCGGACTGGTAACAGCAGACACAACAGAAGCCCAGGCAGCACACGTTCCTGAGGACAAAGAAAGACTCTACAGAAACATCAACAGTAGAGTTACTGACCGCAACTTAATAACATAAGTTCTCAAGAATTTACATAAAACTGACAAATTTTCCACCTCAGTGGAAGTTTTAAAACATTTTAAAAATCAGAAATGGATAGATCAAGGGGACAAAAAAAGAAAAGTAAGTAAAGGGAATCTCATGGAAGTCCACAGAATGGTCCCGGACAGCCCACACTGTGACACGGGGCAGCCTCTGGTCCACAATTAAGAAGTTCTTACATAAAAGTGTGTGTGGACTGTGAATGTGCTCCTAAAGACTGGAGCCAGGATGGAAACTGCAAATCACCCTGCATTGTAGGGCAAGAAATGGCTATCTACCAAAACAGGTGGAATGCAGCTAAAGCAGTATTTAGAAGACAATGTATAGCACTGCATGCATGAACTGAATAGAAAAAAAAAATATTTTAAAACATTAAATTAAAAAACAGAAAAGTAAGTAAAGAATTGGTAAAAAGAAAAAAGCATTAAAAATAGCATAAATAAGATTGAAAGTTATATATATTTTAAAAAAAAAAAAAACTAATGAGATCAATAAGGAAGAAATAAAGAAACCCTTTCTGAGAACCCAGGCACCTCCCCCCACCCCAGCACTACAGCATCCCCCTCCTCCCGGCCTGGTCTCGGACCCAGCTGTCACCCTTTAGTTCCCCGGGCTCCTGAATCCTCTCCATGATCTGCAGTTGCTTGTGCTCTGTACCACTGCGGCCTTGATTCCGCTGGTTTCTGGCCTGCCTCCCCCCACGGGTAATGGACAGCAGAGTGGTTGAGGGAAGTGAGCACGTGACCAATCGCAAGCTCTATGTGCCTTAAGATTCACCACGGGGTGGTGTGGCATGTAAGAAGTTCGAAGAAAATGAAACTTGCCTCGCTCTTCATTCACTCGGCGTGCTGGTTAGGCACCGGCCATGCGTTATGCCAGGCTTGCGAGAGGAAAGTGAAACCGGGATTTTGCATTCCTGGCCCCAGAATGTGAAGAAGAGGCCTGCCAGCGCTGTCCCCCAGATACAAGGCTCAGGACAGGGCCTGTCCCGCTGCCCCTCCCGCCCTGACCAGGAGCTCGGGCTCCGGGGTGCGGTGGGAAGCCAGCACTCCTGCCCGAAGGTCTGACCGGAGGGGCTGCCCACAGGCCAGACACCTGCCTTCTTGGGGTCTCAGGAGCAGAGCCCCCAGCCCTGGCCTTCCCTCCGCCTCCTAAGAATGAGAGCGTCCATAACAGGCAGCCTGCTGCCCGCTCCTCACCAGCCCTCCCCCAGGGAGGGGTGCTCCCTCCTTCCCACCAGCAGTCCCAGGTCACCATGTCCTCCCCCGCTCCTGGTGGAGGGACCGGGCTCAGAGAGGATGGATGGCCTGCCGGAGGATGGATGGCCTGCTGGAAGATGGAGCCGGGGTTGGAGCCGGGCACCCTGACTCCCAGCCTCCACCCTCACCGGCTGGCCCAGCCTGCCTGGCCTCCCTCCAGAGGGAGCAGTGCCTGGCCCCCTGCCCAGCCTTCGCCCTTGGCAGGGACGGGCAGCTGCCCTTCCCCTCCTGAGGTGCCCCCACGGCTCTGCTTCTCAGGGGCGCAGCCCTGTATCAGTCGTGTCCCCCATCTGAAGGGAGAGCTGGCGGCTGGACTACAGATTGGCCTCTGCCGGTGCAGCTGAGACAGGAGGCAGCATTAACCCCGAGCTGCCAGGAAGCCGGTGCTCTGTGCTGGGCCTCCCTCCCTCGCCGGCCTCAGCGGGATGTCACCAGGGGGAGGCTGCGGGTGGGCGGTGGTATGGGGGGCGGGGAAGCCACCCCCCTCCCGTTGATATGTGGGAAACGGGGATCCCGACCATCAAGCTGTCAGGAATTTCTCGTCTGCCCATAATGTGTCCCCGAAGTGAACACTAATCAATAGGGCCAAGCGGCGGCCCATCTGGACGGCCTGTTAACCGGCCTCATTGCGCTCGGCGCGCTGCATTGCCTGGTGTGTGGGAGAGGAGACCCCGGGCCTGGACAGCTCTGGAACAATGAGAAAGCTTCCTTCTCTGCCCAGAAAGCGTGCATTCTGCCCCCTCTCTCCCTGCCGGGCCGTTGCCAGTGCTCCCTGATCACACAGGCACCTTTCGGGCTGTGTGTGTGTGTGTGTGTGTGTGTGTGTGTGTGTGTGTCCCCAGGACGAAGGAGCCTTGCACACCTGAACTGGGGGGTGAGGGGCGGGAGTCCCGGCTTAGAACTGCTCTGAGCTCCTCAGCCCGGCCCAGCTCAGTGCCTGCACCATAAGCTGAGGTGGAGCGCCGCCCGTCCTGCTCCTGACTTGGGTTCTCTTCTCTGGCCTTCAGAGGGACCAGGGCTGCGTGCCTCGCGCTGGCCCTGACAGCCCCAGTTCACACGGGTTATTGGCAGGGGGAGCGAACCATTCGCTGTCTCCATGGGCTCAGGGCCTCCTAGAAGGCTCTGGCGGCTCTGCTCAGGGCAGGCACTGGCCCTCCGGGGCCTCCCTCTGCCCTCTGCTCCCAGGCACGCCTGTGCCCGTGCCCCTGAGCTGGTGTGGGGGCAAGACTTCAGGAAGGTAAGCAGGGTGCGGGGGGCTCTGCAGAGGCGGGGCAGCCTGCGAGGGGCTGAGGCGCTGAAGCACTGGCTCTCACAGCTCCATGCCCAGGGGCTGTGATTCTCCGGCTGTGCTCACTCCGGGCATGCGCTGTCAGATCTCAGGGGTCCTTTCAAATCGCTCAGGGCTAGCCCAGGGCAACGTGGAGGGAGGTGCGAACCCGGCCTCCCTTCCCCCACAGCGCCCCAGGTCTCACCATGTGGGGAGGCCTGCCAGGCACGGCCTTGCCCCGGGCTCTCCGTGCCCAGCAAGGACCTCAGGGGAAGCCAGGGGTGTCAGAGCCAGTGGTATGGCCGACAGTTGACAGGACATCTCATCCCGATCAGGCCCGCCCTGGACCAAGCCAGCTGCCTGCCAGGGGCCAGACTGGAGAGACACAGCTGGAGGTCAGCTCCACCTGTCTGTGGGCAGGGGTCCCAGGAGGCCCTGATTCTCCTACTCGGTGAGGCATGCAGGCGTCCCAATGTGGAAGCTCCGGCTGGGCCCAGCTCTGCCAGTGCAATGGAGGGGACAAGGGTTTCTCTCCGAGGAAGCGGAATCCTCACAGCGGGGAGATCTGGGGTCAGCAACTAACCACGGACATGCCTGCCAGTGGGGCAGTCTCCCCATGTGGGCTAGGAAGTAGCTGATCAGGTCACAGGCCTGACTTCTAGTTTACAGGAAATACAGGGACAGAGGACAAGATCCTCAACATCCGGAAGGCAATTGGGGCAGGCTCCGTCCAGGAGACACTGGCCTGGGTTCTTCTAAAAGGCAGCGCCTGAGAGGGCTGTTCTCCTCCGACAGGATCACAGAGGCAGAGCCAATGGCAGCACGGTCTTAGCCTGACCTGGGCTTTTAAAAGCCATACCATAGGTGCTTGGGTTGATTTGGGAAATCTGAATATGGAGTGAAGTTGGCATGATATTTGGAACCATTCTTGGTTTTCTTAGGTATCATACCGGCATTGTAGTTGTATAAGAAAACTCCCTCACTTCTGTGTGGTGCAGGCTGACATACTTAGTGCTGAAGTGTCATGATAATTACACCTCAATTTCAATTGTTTAGTAGAAATGTCTGTGCACGTGTGTGTGTGTGTGTGTGTGTGTGTGTTTGTGTGTGTGTGTGTGTGTGTGTGTGTGTGTGTGTATGCACGCTCGTGTGCGTGCAGAGAGAGGAGGAGGGAGAGAGAGAAAAGCAGGGCAAAAATGAACAATGTTAATAGTGCTCAGTCCGGGTGTGCTTGTACCTTTCTTTCAACTCTTCCAACTTCTGTCTTTGGTGTTTTTCATAATAAAAAAAGGGGTGCAGCCTCACTGCACACGAAGGACAGGTGCCTCTAGGCACCTCTCCCAGGGCGCCTTCTCCCGTTGCAGCCAGCGCCTGGCTTCCCTGCTCTCCCCACCGCCCTGCCTGCCCAGGCCCGTCAGCCTGCTGTGCAGCCGGTGCCTCCGAGGCCCATGCCTGCTGTTCCCACTTATTCCGCCCAACTCCGCCCTCTGCATCAGGACCGGGAAGCCTTGCTGGCTGCCGGGCTGGTTGTGTGGCCCGCGTAGGGCCTGTCCTTTCTCATTGGATGTCCCTTTTATTCGCCACTTGAGTAGCAGGCTTGGATTTGTGCCCAACATGTCTGCTGAGGGTGACTGGTTGTTCTCTGCAACCCCGGAACCTGATGACCAGAGATCACTGATGCAGGTGCCAGCCTTGCTGGAACCCGGGTCACAGGGGCAGCCAACACCAGCCATGGGCCACTCCCTCCGGAGAGCCTCTGAGCTTTCCCCAGGCAATGCGATTGCTCTGACCTGGGTCAGGCTTGACTGAGTCCCTGGGCGTCACCCATTCCCTCCCTGGGTCCGAGTCTTCCCGGTGCTGTTCGAAGATCAAGCCCGCTGCCCTGGGTCACACCCGGTTAAAGTGTCCTGGTGCGTCCTGGAGACAGCAAAGCCCGGTCCCCTGGGCTCTGAACTCACCCCGGGCTTGGCTCCTCCTCCTCACCACAGGCAGCTCCAAAGCCAGGACCTTATTCAAGGGTATTTTTCATTTGGTGCAAATTGAATATGTTCTGAAAAGAAATCAATAGAACTGAATGCCAGCATGTTCAGTTCTTTCTATGATTAAAGAGGGAGAGTTCCAGACACCACAGCCTCCCTGGCTCCCCAGCCTGGGCTCTGCGGCGGGCAGGGCACCCCGGCTCACCCCTCCCGGCACCCAGCCGGAAGGCCCCAGGGGCTCACAGCTGCTGGAGTCAGTGCCCACCCCTCCTCTCAGGCTCACCCCTCCTCTCAGGCTCACCCCTCCTCTCAGGCTCACCCCTCCTCTAAGGCTCACCCCTCCTCTCAGGCTCACCCCTCCTCTCAGGCTCACCCCCCCTCTCAGGCTCACCCCTCCCTCTCAGGCTCACCCCTCCCCTCAGGCTCACCCCCCCTCTCAGGCTCACCCCTCCCCTCAGGCTCACCCCCCCTCTCAGGCTCACCCCTCCTCTCAGGCTCACCCCCCCCCCCCTCAGGCTCACTCCTCCTCTCAGGCTCACCCCTCCCCTCAGGCTCACCCCCCCTCTCAGGCTCACCCCCCCTCTCAGGCTCACCCCCTCCCCTCAGGCTCACCCCTCCCCTCAGGCTCACCCCCCCTCTCAGGCTCACCCCCCCTCTCAAGATCACCCCTCCTCTCAGGCTCACCCCTCCCCTCAGGCTCACCCCTCCCCTCAGGCTCACCCCCCTCTCAGGCTCACCCCTCCCCTCAGGCTCACCCCTCCTCTCAGGCTCACCCCTCCCCTCAGGCTCACCCCTCCTCTCAGGCTCACCCCTCCTCTCAGGCTCACCTGCAGCTCCTGAGCTGCCCCAGGCCTCCCCTTGGCTGAGGAGAGTCGCTCACAGGCACCGGAGGTCAGAGCTGCTGTGCTGGGCTGCTGAGGGCTTGGCAGGGATTCGGGACCCCCAGTGTAGGCTCCCTTGGAGCCAGAGGGGCGCCTGGTCCCGCTCTTGCTCAGGGTCAGGGGAGGAGGGGGTGGAGGCGGCTTAGTCAGCGGGTTGCTGTGCAGTGATGAGGTCAGTCATGAGAGATGCCTGACGTGTACCGTGATTCAGGTTGAGTTCTGCTTGAACCGGAGAACCCAGATTTACTGAGCAGAACCGAGCCGGGGAGAAGGTTCATGTACACATCACAACCCTGCCCCCACCCCCGGGGGCCTCTGGGAGGGAGCCCCAGCCTACAGCCTGAGAGGCCTCCGGCCTGTCCGCTGTTTGCCAGTGGGGATAACGGGCTCATGCTTCTTTCATCTTCAGGAGGGCAGCTGCTGTGTGGTGTGCCAGCCCCGGGCGCTCGGTGAGAGTGAGTGGGTGTCTGCGGGGCTAAGGCAGCTATCACCACAGATGCCCCCAAAAGTCAGGGCCCCAAAGGCCCACCCAGAGCTGCGGCTACTGCCAGAAAGAGGTGTGGGCTAAGCTGCTGGGGACGCTGGGGCCCCAGCTTTGCCTGGTAGGTCTCAGCCCTACGGCCACCCACCTAGCTGCCCCGGAGGAAAACCCAGGCCCAGGCCACATTGGGCTGCCCCCCTTGGGTCTCACTCAGGCTGAGCCCTGACCTTGGGCCTACAAGGTCACAGCACAATTGCCTTATGACCGGCTCTGACCTCGGAGTCCGGAGCGCTCCTCACAGTTCGCCGTGGAGTTGCTGTGGTAGAGGTGGGTCAAGGGAAGACTGACGCTGAGTCCAGGCCCCTGATGGAAGGAAGAGACCCACGCCCGCGCCAGCCTGTGCCTGGGGCCAGTTCTCTCTGAGAAGCACTTTCCTCCTGCTGCAGGCTGGGGGCACCAGGCGTGGCCAGTCCTGGGGCCTCTCATTCCTCAGAGCACCCCAGAAAGGTGAGAGGGCGTGCGGGTTAGGAAATGGCATCGAGCACACCTTTACCCCCTCCTCATGGCAGCTCTGGGGCAAAGACAGACGCCCTCCGGTCCGCAGGGGGAGAAGCTGGGGCTCAGAGAGTAAAGGACTCAGATGTGAGGCTCTGTGAGGACTCTGAGCGCAGCAGCCCTGCCTGGCCTGGCGTGTTCTTGGGAGGGACCATGAGGCTGGGTTGTGCAGAGCGTGCAGGGAAAGGACCAGTGCATGAGTTGGACTTTTCCATCACTCCTGGCCCAGCTTCCCCAGGGGAGACAGCACTGCAAGACCCCTGCCCTCTATGTGCCCATCTGGACCTGGCTTGTCCTTAGCAACCTCAGAACCTGGGCAGATGCACCCCAGGAATATCCTGGGGACACCTCATTTGAAATGCCAACCATGGCCTCTCCAGGCCTCTCCTCAGGCTTCCCCTGGCAGCCCAGCCTTCCCATGGTCCATGCTGACAGCCGGGGTCCAGGCTGCAGAGGAAGGAGAGGCAGGCTTGCTGGGCAGTCTGGGCAGCTGGTGGGAGGGGTAAGCCTAAAGCGCATGTGGTAGGAAAGCAGGAAGGACACCTGTGAACACCCCCTGAGCTAATAAAGGGGCTGCTTCCCACGGCCCCTAAGAGGCAGCGCCCAAGTGCTGAGAGCCTGGGATTGGCAGGCCGCCCCTGGGAAAGCCAGGACTGTGCAAAAACTGGACTTGGGGCCAACAGAACCCATAGCCAGTTTACCCCCAGCCTACTTCACTGCGCAGGTGACAAGGAAGGAAATCAGTTTCTTGTCCTTGTCACCAGTGCCAATTTGCTCAAGAGAGTACCTGGCCTAGACTATAGCTTTGCTCCTGCCCAGAGAAAAGAATCTTCTTCCTGGAGAGCCTGTGGCAGGGGGACATCAGGTTTATGTGAGAAAGGGGAGGCGCTTTGAGGACTCCATGCCTCCTCTGCATGGGGGAGGTGGGCTGGCTCCCACAGCCTCCCACTGGATGCCATTCCCAGTAGGCAGGGGTCTGGGCTGGGCAAAGTCTCATAGAGGACTGTGATTAGTAGTAAGGGGCTGATGAACTGCCAGCTGTAGGCCTCATCTGGGGGCTGTTCATTTTTATAACTGAAATCTCATTGGAACTCAGCCTCACCCATTCATTGTACATTGTCTGTTGTTGCTTTCATGTGAGTAGCTGCAAAAGAGACCTGTGTGGTCCACAAAGCTGAAAATATTTACTACCTGGTCCTTCAAGGAAAAGCTTGCCAGCCCCTGTATTCCAAGCACACACTGTGATAGGCTTGAAAATCCTGTCACCTATGGATCCAACTGCCAATTAAGAGAAAAGACAGAATAGAGGACCATTAAGGTGCCACCAGCCAAAGAAAACTTTACTAGCACGTATTTCCTTAATGAATATTACAAGAGCAAAAATATGGGGGGGGGGGGGGGGGAGGAAGCAATGCTAGATCTAAAGAGTGGGCCTTACAGGAACCCAGTTCAAATAAACAAAAAAAATGTATATATATTTAAGACTTTTGTGGGACAGATGATAGTTGATGAAAATAAGGAATTATGGCTAATACTTCTGAATGATAACAATATTGAGGCTATGTTTTAAGTGTTTATATTTTCAAAATCTACTGAAATATTATGAATGAAATGACACTATATCTTGGATTTGCTTCAATATAATACAAAGGGAAAATAGTTGGCATGTGGAGAGAGCAGGAAGGGCTGTCAGTTGATAGTTGGTGGGCTACATAATGGCATGTAGGTGTTCATTATACAACAAAGATTCTCCATAAGAAAGAGTTCATAAAATAAAACCCAAATGGATGGTGGGATGTTCCTCAGCATCCTCTGGCAGCAGTTTCTCTGGCTCATTCCCCAATAATTCTTTAACCTTGGCTCCCAGCACCTCCCACAGCCCAGGCAACCCTCATCAGCAGGACATAGCTCATCAGCCTGGACTGTGCTAGGCTGGAGTCTGAGTAGCCCAGGTAGAAGCAGAGCACATGCCCAGCTTCTCTTCCTGCAGTCAGCGGCCAGCCAGTCAACCTCTTTTAAAAGAGAAGTGGGTGGTAGTGGGAGGAGACAGAAAAGTAGTAATAAATAAGAGGAAATCACTGCAGGGGCACCAGCAGTTTCATAGGACCTGCTTTGCTGGGCCTCTCCTGGCACCTCCAAACCCAGCACAAGTAGCAGCTATCTGAAAATTGCTTTGTAGCTCATGTTGGGTAGCCCCAGGCAGAGAACAGGTGGCTGCTGTCCTTGGCCTGCAACTCCCAGGAGGACCCAGAGCCAGAGCACCCAGCGTCCAGTTTCAGACCATGCTGGAGAACCATCCATCCACCTCCACAAACGAGTCACTCAAGGGCAGACTCGGTGGGTACCAGAGTCCCCTTGTAGGGAGTCCTGCTCTGTGGTGTTGGCTCCTACACAGCAGCTCCTCTGTTGTAGTCGTGGCTGGTCCTAGCAGATGATCAGCCTGAGGGTCAGTCTTTTCCAATGATGTGCCAACAGCAACTACAACAGAAGGTGTACTCAGCCCACATAAGGAGCGGACCTGGACCACCCAATTGGATGACTGGGGAGGCTGCACAACTGTGCCCATAGGACACCTGATGTATAAGCCCACTTTACGAAGTCTGGAGGGCACAGCAAACCTACCTACCACATAGAAACAACACAGAGAAGCAGCTGAAATCGGGAGACAAAAAAACATGTCTCAAATGAAGGAACAGAATAAATCTCTAGAAAAAGACCTAAATGAAATGGAGGCAAGCAAACGACCAGATACAGATTTCAAAACAGTGGTTATAAGGATGTTCAAGAAACTTAGTGAGAACTTCAGTGGCATAAAAAAAGGACATAGAAACCATAAAAAAGAACCAGTTAAAAATAAAGAACACAGCCAAAACCGGTTTGGCTCAGTGGATAGAGCTTCGGCCTGCAGACTGAAGGGTCCTGGGTTTGATTCAGGTCAAGGGCATGTACCTTGGTTGTGGGCACATCCCCAGTAGGGGGTGTGCAAGAGGCAGCTGATCGATGATTCTCTCTCATTGATGTTTCTAACTCTCTATCCCTCTTTCTTCCTCTCTGTAAAAAAAAAATCAATAAAATATATTAAAAATAAAAAATAAAAAATAAAGAACACATTAGAAAAATCAGCAGCAGGTTAGATGAAGCGGAGGATGGAATCAGCAACTAAGCAGCAGAAACACCCAATCAAGGCAGGAAAAAAAAAGGACTTAAAAAATGAGGTTAGTTTAAGGGAATTCTGGGATATCACCAAACATAACAACACCTGCATCACAAGTATACCAGAAGGATAAGTGAGAAAGCAAAGGGTTAAAGAACCTATTTGAAGAAATAATGACAAAAATTCCCTAACCCAGTGAAAGAAAAAGACACACAGTCCAGAAAGCTCAGAGAGAAACCAACACCAAGACACATCATAATTACATGGCAAAGTTGAAGGACAAAGAGAGAATCTTAAAAGCAGAAAGAGAAAAGCAGTTAGTTACCTGCTAGGGGGCACCTATAACACTGTCAGCTGATTTCTCAACAGAAACATTTCAGGCCAGAAGGGAGTGGCAAGAAATATTCAAAGTGTTGAAAAATAGGGGTCTAGTTTACTCTATCCAGCAAGGCTATCAGTTAAAATGGAAGGACATATAAAGAGCTTTCTAGACAAGAAAAAACTTAAAAATTTCATCACCACTAAACCATTATTACAAGAAATGTTAAAAGAAACTTATTTAAGAAGAAAAAAAGATTTAAAAAATATGAATTATAAAATTGCAATAAATACATATTTACCAACAACTACTTTAAATGCAAATAGGTTAAATGCTCCAATCAATATATATATGGTAACTGAGTGGATAATAAAACAGACCCTTACATATGCTGGCTACAAGAGATTCACTTCAAATTAAAAGACACACACCAACTGAAAATCAAGAAGTAGAAATAGATATTTCCTGGAAATTAAAAACAAAACAAAAAAACACCTGAAAAAATAGACTCTAACACAAAGTCTATAACAAGAGACAAAGAAAGACCCAGAAAGTCCACTTTTGGGTATTTATCCAAGATATGGAAGCAACTTAAGTGTCTATCAAAATAAATAGATAAAGAAGAAGTGGTACATATAAACAATGGAATATGACTCAGCCATCAAAAGGAATGAGATCTTTCCATCTGCAACAACATGGATGGACCTCAGACCTTGTGCTGGTGAAATAAGTCAGGCAGAGAAAGATGAACGCCATATAATTTCACTTCTATGTGAAATCTAAAAGACAAAGTAAACCAACAAGCAGAACAGAAGCAGACTCATAGATACAGAGAAAAAACTGCTGGTTGCCAGATGGAAGGGGTTTAGGGGATGGATGAAAACGGGGAAGGGATTAAAAAGTACAAATTGATAGTAACAAAATAGTCACAGTGTTGTAAAATACAGCAAAGGAAATATAGAGAGTAATATTATAATAACTATGTATAGTGTCACATTGGTACTAGACTTACCAGGGTGATCACTTCATAAGTTATATAAAAGTCTGATCACTGGGTTGTATACATGAAACTAATATAATATTGTGCGTCAACAGTAATTTTAGAAGTTTTTTTTTTAAAAAGGTCTTCTGCCGGAACTGGTTTGGCTCAGTGGAAAGAGCATTGGCCTGCTGACTGAAAGGTCCTAGGTTTGATTCTGGTCAAGGGCATGTACATTGGTTGCGGGCACATCCCCGGTAGGAGGGGTGTAGGAGGCAGCTGATCAATGTTTCTCTCTCATCGATGTTTCTAACTATCCCTCTCCCTTCTCTCTGTAAAAAAATCAATAAAACATATATTTAATTTTTAAAAAGGTCTTCTATGCAAATTGCTAGGCAAATAAAGGTGAATACTTAGATAAAAAGAATGTTTTTTTTTTCTAGGAATATATGAATGACCAAAGCTAAACACTGAAGACTAGCAATTGTACGCTGTAATAAATGCTACAAAGGCATTTGACATAATTCAAGTACCATCAACCTTAGTAAGATGGGGGATTGATAAGGATACATGCAAACATGCACCAACCGAGAGGCTACAAGTCACAGATATGTGACCACTAAAGCAGAAGGGTGAGCCCAGGGCACCTGCTGCCCTCGAAAACTGCCCTGGGATAGCCAATCAAAGGGGAAAAATGGTCACAGGGGAAGGGAGAGGCAGAATGATCGTGAATGTAGATAGAGGACTGGCTGCCAAATACTCAAAACAACCAGCTAAAAGTAGAATTCTGTATAGTTTGCAACTAACAAAAACCACACACACCCACACACATACACACACACACACACACCCCAGAGGATATCCAATACATAAAGGACAACTAAACAAAAGTTATAATGGAATAAAACATTCAATACACAAAAGCAATTCATAAAGAAACGTATCTAGAAATAATCTTAACCATAATATATGGGACTTACATGAAAAAAACTTTGAACTGCTGCTGAAAAATGCAAAAATGCTTGTACTTGAGTAGTAAAATTTATTCTTCAACTACAGTTATATATATAATAGTAAAATCCATTCTACAGTTACTATACTACAAAAGAAATTTACAGTACAGAATTCAGAATTACACCAAAATGAATAGGAAGTAGAGTGACATTATCACAAAGGAGCAACAATGGCTAGTCAATAAATAATGATGTGACAACAGATTAGCCATCTGGAAAAAAATAAAGCTATATTTTGGAAAACTAGTTATTTTATTCTACTTCAATTTCAGACATAAAAAAAATAAAGTATGAAATAACTACCATATTTTCCGGCGTATAAGACGACCCCCTAATTTTTACAGTTAAAACATAGGTTTAGGCCTATATTCGCTGTATAAGACTACCCCCCACTTCTGAGGCAACACCAGTTCTTTTTTTAATAGACCGCCTCTCTGACGCTGGCCAATCTGAGCAGGCTTTTTATTAGAACACAGTGTAGCTTCGGGTACAGAACATGGACACTGTGTTCTAGTAAAAAGCCTGCTCAGATTGGCCAGCGTCAGAGAGGCGGTCTATTAAAAAAAGAACTGGTGTTGCCTCGGAAGTGGGGGGTAGTCTTATACAGCGAATATAGGCCTAAACCTATGTTTTAACTGTAAAATTAGGGAGTCGTCTTATACGCCGGAAAATACATAAGAGAAAGTGTATTAAAAAATAATAAAGGTCTTTCTAAGCAACACAAACAGAATTGACTTAAAATGATTAATGCTTTTATTCAAATAAAAATTTTATGACATAATATGGTAAAATAAACAAGCAAATGGGGGGACATATTTGCAACACATGACAGTCAAAGGGCCTAATTTCTTAACTAGTCAAGAGCTCTCACACGCCAATAAGGAAAAGACAACCTAATAGGAAGATGGGCAAGAATATTTAAAAGCACTCAACGTCACTTGTGACTAAAAGAGAATAATAAGACAGCTTGTTTTCATTTGAAAGCATCGATAGCATGCTATGCTGAAAGATGTGCAAATGGTGCAGTCTCTTTCAAAAGCAATTTGTCAAAATACCTTTAAAAACTTATTTCCATGCCCCTAGTTAGGCTCAATGGATAGAGTGATGGCCTATGGACTGAAGGGTCCCAGGTTCAATTCTGGTTTGGGTTTGATCCCCAGTACGGGCCAGCAGGAGACAGCCGATCAATGATCTCTCTCTCTCTCTCTCTCTCTCTCTCTCTCTCTCTCTCTCTCTCACTCTTTTCTCTCTTTCTTTCTCTTTCTCTCCCTTCCTCTTTGAAATAAAAAAAAAATATTTTTTATTTCCATACATTGCCCAGGTGGATTCTTTTGCGTTGTATTACCAAGATTTAACCTAAGAACGTACCTGCAAACTTTGCCAAGTAACACTGGTGAGTAAAACACCTCGGAGCAGTGTCTGCAGGGACCAATGGCTGGAAACAGCCCCAGGGTCCTCCGTGGGGAACTGGCTCCCATGGTGCGGCCTCATGGGGGACCCATCCTGTGTGAGACCCTAAAAGGACGGTTGCGTTTGTGGTGGGACTCAGAATGCTGTATATTGTGATGCTAACTGTGTCTTTGCTAAATGCATCAACACTTTCTGTGGGAGTAAACACAGTAAGTGATTAACAGCAGTTACTTTCATTTACATATTTCACCAATTCAGTGTCGCTTGAAATTTATCATGTGCAAATACTACTTTTCATAAAAACCAAATCAAAACAACCACAAAAACACACAGACAACGCAAAACAAAACAACAAAAACCCATGACTTCAACCGAGGGTACCAAAGTATGGCCCTGGTTATCCTGGGAGGCTGTGAGTAACCAATCATGGCGCGGGCTCTCGGTCCTCACGCACTCGGGGCCGCGGGCCTGGCTCCAGCTGGAGGCGCCGGAGGGGGACCGGGACCGGGACCTGGACCAAGACCGGCGTGTGTGAGGGAATGGCTCGTCCTTGCACAGTTTGCTCCTTGATGTTGTGCCACACCTTTCTCTCCAAGAAGCGCCTCTGAAATGCAGTGGTAGTGAAAGTGCATCATCCTGCCGAAACCGGTTTGGCTCAGTGGATAAAGCATCAGCCTGCGGACTGAAAGGTCCCGGGTTTGATTCTGGTCAAGGTCATGTACCTTGGTTGCCGGCACATCCCCAGTACGGGGTGTGCAGGAGGCAGCTGATCGATGTTTCCTTCTCATTGATGTTTCTAGCTCTCTATCCCTCTCTCTTCCTCTCTGTAAAAAATCAATTATATATATATATATATATATATATATATATATATATATATATATATATATATATATGCCTCATCCTAAATAAACATCTGATGAATCCAGGCCTCCTGCTCCTCAGCTGGACTTAGTACCCATAGTTCCCCTGGTCCTTCACGGCATCCCCCTGGGGTGAGTGGACATTAGACTTGATGGTCCCCACAATCCCCTCCAGTACTGAGATGCCAGGCCTCTCCCAGTCTCACATGTGAACTCAACACATGCAGGCTGGCTGCTGAGGGACATGGGGTGCCTGGGGCACAGCCTTGGGCTTGAGGGAAGCCGTCTGTCCTTTCTCCCACACCTTTTCTCTGCAGGAATGACTGGAGCCTCGATCCAGGGGTGCACAGAGCTCCTCCCGCACCCCTGCCCAGCAAACTCCCCCCTCCCCCCTCCCCCCTCCCCCGGTTATGCCCACCTGCTGCTCCAACTGGCCGGGAGCAGGCAGCTCAGAGCACAGCACCGGCCCGGGAAGGAGCTGGAGCTTCCAGGAGGCAGCTGGGCAGGACCGGGAGGGGCGGTGGTGTTCCCGGGCCCTGTCATGGCGAGACAAGCTGCCTCCCGCCCCGCCCCAGCCGCCGGAGGAGAGTGTGCTTGTGGGGCGGAGGCCGGCGGTGGCAGCACGGCCGGCTGCCTCCTGAGACAGGGGTGGCCCCAGCCTGACTCCGGGGAGAGTCTGGGGCTGAGCGGAAGCTGACACGTTAATGCTGGTGTGTGTGGCTGCAGGAGCGAGGCCTCATTCGATTTGGGAGTGCCTCTCCCAGCCCAGGCCTCTGGTTTGGCTCCGATTGAATTAGTCAGCCAAGCAGAGCAGGAAGGAGCTGTTCCCCTAATTGCATTTGATGGATCTCTCCGTCTTGCTCAGATGCCAGATACAAGATAGCCGCCCTCCTTTGCATCTGGGCCCCGAGCGAGGGCTTTGGGGTCAAAGAGTGGCTGCTCCATACAAAAGGTTCGGGAGCCTGGCCCTCGCCCTCTCCCCTGGCTTCAGGGAGTAACGGGGCCCCCGTGAGGTACCCTCTGGGCAAAGGCTGGGGAGCAAGCTCAGCCCTAGAGGCTGCTGGGAAGGTGACGGAGGAGGACCCACAGACAGAGCCCATGCCATTGACTCTGACCGCACAGGGTTAAGAGCTCCTTGTTTGGGTAATTGTCCCCCGTTAATTGCAGTGGCTGGAAGTGCCTCCTAATTCGCTTTAGGGCCAGCAGATGACATCGTAAGAAGAATTGCATCCGCTCCCAGCACGGGCCTGGGAAGAGGTGCTGGCCTTGGCAAGCATTCAAAGCCCACAGCTCTGCTCTCCACCTCTGGTCCCACATCCGGCCCCGCTCCCCCGCTCCCCCTGCCCTCCCGCACACAGCTCTGTTCCCCAGGGGGAAACAGAGGTCAGAGGGCTCTGTCATGGAGACCCTGGTCCCTGACGCAGCCGGATGCCCCGGGTGGCAGGTTCCCTCCGGGACACGTTCTCCTGAGCACTGGGAGGCTCACAGGCCGGGAGAAAGAAGGAAGCCACTCAGAGCGCCCGGCCCAGCCTTCAGAGGCCGGGTCAGCTCCTGCACCAGGAGCCAGGTGAAGCCTCACCTCCCATTTCACAGGGAGGAAGGGGTGCACGGCCTCTTCACAGCGCGTCTGTGGGTGCTGGGCCTCAGCGGCCGCGGGGTGATGCAGCACGGGCGGTGGGGGAAGCCCCTCAGGGACTCCTGGCTGCTGCCCCATCCCGTCCCCCCATCAGGAGCCCGGGCATTGTGCTGGCCCCGGCCACGCCATCAGGAGCCCGGGCATTGTGCTGGCCCCGGCCACGCCAACAGGAGGGTCTTTCACAGCTGGCACATGCCCCCACTCAGAGAATGGGAGCGCCCACCCCATGGCACCCTAAGGTGCTGTCCAGAGCTATTAAAGTTCTCGGTTAACAAACTGTAAAAAGCCAAACCGTGAGGGTGGGAAAGGCCTTTTCAGTCATAAAAGCACAGGGAAAACCATTGAAAAAATGAAGGACTCACTCCACTCAGTTCAAAGTTAAACAGCAAAGCAAAATGAGCACACGGTTCACGGTGACTCCCACGTTCCCGGGGAAGCGATGTCATTGTCCTTAACGCATGAGAGGGCTGGTCGCTCAGCCAGGGACGCACGCGAGCTGGGCGCAGAGCGGCCCAGAGGAGGCGGCAGGCCGGAGGTCCCGGCCCGTGCGGCCCGCTCGGTGCTTTCCGAGTTGCTCTTCTGTGTGTTTGCTGTTTGGCCTCAGGATTGGGGTGGCCCCAGGGGCAGCCACGCAGGTCTGCAGTGGAGCCAGGGCAGCAGGAGGCGGGCAGCGCCGGCTGTTTGGGAGGCTGTGCGGTGCGGTGTGCAGAGCCTGAGCGGAGAGCATGCTGAGAAGAGGCTCGGAGGCCCTGGGCTAGGGGCCGAGACTTGCCTCTGTGGGCCTTGTACTTCTGTGCGTGGGGCATGGCCCACGTGGGAGCGCTGGCAGTGGCCAGCCTGCCGGGGTGTTTGTGCTGGGGTCACTGTCTCTGGGTGGAGGGGCTGGCGCAGGGCCCCGGGCCTCAGGCTCAGGGGCGGCCAAGCAGGTGTCCAGGCGGAAAAGAGCTCTGTCCTCCCACAGGGCCGGGTGAGAGGGGCTGGCCCTGAGCAGCGTGTGGCCACAGAGGCCCTCAGCAGGCTCCCCGGGCAGCAGCCCAGAGCCCCCTGACGTCACTGCTCCCTCGGCGCCCTGGGTCCACCCCCACCACCTGGCTGCGTGTCCTCAGGAAACCTCTGGAAACCTCTGCTGAGGATGACGCGTTCGCCCAGCGAGCCCACGGGGATTGTCCCCGGCCTCTGGCCTCCTGGGTGGGGACACAGCAGCTGTGCTGAGCGGGGCCGTGGGAGGCGCTCAGCCTGGTGCTGGCACACCCACTGTGCTGGCCGGGCAGGCGGTAGGCGGTATCGTAGCGGGCTCCCCACCCAGCACAGAGTGGCTCTGGTTTCAGGCTCCTTCCTGAGCTGACCCAGTGCAGATCACTGTCAGGCCATCAGACATGGGCCCAGACACAGAGAAAGGGCCTGAACTGGCCTCCTCCCGCTCCCTTGGCTGGGGTGGCAGCCTGTGGCCAGGCTCAGGGGGCCCTGGGCAGAAGGTGTGGGGAGGGGGTGCCTGAGCAGCTGAGGGAGCTGTAGACTCCTCCCAGCCTCTCACTCCCAGAGCAGCAGCTCGGCCCCCGGGGGAGGGCCCACCCAGGAGCCTGTGCGACAAGGCGACGAGGCGGCATGTGAGGTGGGCACGGGACAGACCTGCCAGGAGTCAGGAGGCCCCGGTCTGTGGAGGCCTCATACCTGGCTGCCTGGCGACTCCCTAGGAACAACAAGGATATGTCATAGCTACCCGGCACTCCACACACCATCACACACAGTACCCACAGACGGGTGGCTTCTGCTCGTCGCGGGTGAGAAAATGGAGGCGGGTCTTGCCCACGGTCATACCGGCAGCAAGAACAGAGCAGGACTTGTTTACGACCCTCTGAGGCCAACATTTGGGGCTCTGAGCTGTCGTGTCTGCCAGGGAGCGGGGGTCACCCCTCAGGGGCTGAGTCGGGGGCTGCTCTGAGGCACCAGGCTCTGAGCACAGCCATCTCTGAGTGAGTCTGACTTGGGAAACCCATATGTGGGTTTTACTCTATCGTCAGGATGATCTTCGGAAACCATCACAAAGCGAATGCTGCATACATAGAAAGGCATGCTGGGAGAGGCTCGGAGGCCCTGGGCTGGGAGGCCGAGACTTGCCTCTGTGGGCCTTGTGCCTCCCGCGCGTGGGGCTGGCCGAACCCCAAGGACAGCTGAGTGTGCTTTGGAGACAGCCAGCAGCAGCTACGCGCCCTGTGACAATGCCAACAGTTGCTTGGACCGTCTTCTGCAGGGAGGGCCCTGGGCAGGTGGGCAGGTGGCTGTTTTCCCAGTAAGTGGGGTACAGAGGGGCAGGGGTGACGGAGCTGCGGGCGATGCACTGGCCCTCTCTGGGCTGGCTCTGCAAGGCCTGACCCTCCGCTGGCCCACCTGCTCCTCCGAGGCCCACACGCCCGTGCCACCCGCAGCGCCCCACGCGTGGTGCTGTTGCCCCCCGTTCTGCGTTTGGAGCCGCAGAGAAGGAGAGCACCCGCTCCCTGGTGTGATCTCACCGAGGCCGAGAGGCTGCCTGGAGGGAAGAGGCTCCCACTCTGACAGCTGGACGGAGGCCGCCAGCTGGGGGCCTGGTGCCAGACGTGGCTGCCTGCACAGGCGAGAGAGGTCCTGGCCTGAGAAACTTCCCTCCCCACAAGCGCTCATGCGAGCTGGGAAGGACCCAAGCGCTGACCTGACCGTCCTGCCACTGCCAAGGACAGAGCTCTGGCTGGCTCACAGAAGCAGATGTCTGCAGAGCCCGGACTTCGGGGCCAGTCTCTGCTGAAGCTCAGAGGCATCTAGAAGGAGCTGAGGCGAGGGCCGGGCCATCTGTGACTACAGGAGCAGCTCTTAATCATGGCCTTGGCCGCGACGCAGCCCAGCTAGTTCACAGCAGAATACCCACACTGAGTCTTTGCTGCCCTTGCCCTCCCTGCCAGCAGCAACCCCACAGAAGAGCTGCAGAGGCCGGGGAGTCCCCATCCTGGAATCAGGGAATCCCACTGCACGGGATCCACGGTTTCCTGAAGCTGTATCCAACAGAAACCGTTCTCGCTGTGCTGTGGTCTGAATGTCCTTGTCTACCTTTCACTGACTCTTAAAGAGCCCATGACCCAGGAAGGTCAGCACTGGGCTCTAGGAACCAGGCTCCAGGCCCTGCCCAGCACATCCATGGGTGAAGTTGGGAGTATGTGTGAGAGGGTGTAACTAGGACCCCTTGCTCCTCAAGAGGGGCCTCTGCAGCTGAGGTATCCCTCCTGGTTCTTACCCCCAACATGTGGGTGTGGGGCCTGCTTTTTCCAGGTCTCTCTCTCCCTTCCAGCCTCAACATGGCTCCTTTTTATTCTTAGTTATGGGGCTTTTGTTCAGCTAGTCTCCAGGTGGTCCTCAGTGTTGGTTGTTTCATAATTTAATCATAACTTTTATGTGATCATGTGAAGACATGAATACAGTGTTTCCCTACTCTGCCATCTTGACCAAAATTCTCTGTAGTACATTTTGAAATAGAAAAGTATCAGTCTCGCCGAAACTGGTTTGGCTCAGTGGATAGAGCATCAGCCTGCAGACTGAAAGGTCCCAGGTTCGATTCCGGTCAAGGGCACGTATGTTGGTTGCGGGCACATCCCCGGTAGGGGGTGTGCAAGAGGCAGCTGGTTGATATTTCTCTCTCATCGACGTTTCTAGCTCTGTATCTCTCTCCCTTCCCCTCTGTAAAAAATCAATAAAATATATTATAAAAAAGAAAAAAGAAAAAAAGAAACCAGCAGGGATTTCGATAGGGATTTTTAGGTCTGTAGGTCAATTTAGAGAGTTTTGCCATCTTAATGATACTGTTTCCACTCAACGAACATGGATCTGTTTCCATTTATTTAGGTCTTCTTTCATATCTTTCAACAACATTTTATAGTTTTCTTTATGCAAGTCATTCACTTTTGTTGAAATGTTCCTAAATATTTTATATTTTTGATGCTAGTGTAAATGAAACTTTAAAATTTTTCATTTTCAGGTTATTGCAAGTCTACACAAATACAGTTTATTTTTTCCTATTGATTTTGAATTCTGTACCCTTAGTGAACTTATTTATTAATACTAATAGTTTTGTTGTTTTTATTTTTGTGGATTTCTTAGGGTTCTCTATATAAAATATCATGCCATCTGAAAATAGAGAGTTTTACTTCTTTCCAATTTGTATGCTCTTCATTTATTTTACTTGTTTGATTGCCTGGCTATAACCTCCAGAGTACAATGTAGAACAGAAGTGGCAAGAGCAGACATCCTCTTGTGGTGGTCCTGATTTTAGGCGGGAAATACCCAGTACTTCACCGTTAAATATGATGTTATCTGTGGACTTTTTATGAATGCCATTTCGAAGGATGAGAAATTCTAAATTTCCAAAATTATTTTGTTCCTAATTTGATTAGTGTTTTTATTAAAGCAACAGGGAATGTTGTCAAATGCTTTTCCTGAATCTGTTGAGATGACCATGGATTTTGTCCTTTATTTTATTGATATACTGTATTATATTAGTTGTGTTGGGCTGTTAAGCTAATTTCCCATTTTGGGGGTTTAAATCTCATTCAGTGATAATATATAGTATGTTTTGTATATTTCTAAACTCTGCTTCCTGGTATTTTATTGAGAAAGGACATCTATATTTATGATGTTATTGGTCTGTAGCTTTATTTTTGTGATGTTTTTGTATGGTTTTGGAATTATGGTAATATTGATCTCATAAAATGAGTTGGAAAGCATTCCCTCCCATTCTTTTTTTTTTTTTTTTTTTTTTTTTTTTTGGAAGGACATGTGAAGGATTGGCAGTAATTTATCTTTAAGCATTTGGTTTAGTTTCCTACTAAAGATATCTAGGCCTGGGCTTTCCTTTGAGGTAATATTTGGATTACTGTTCTATTTCTTCACTTGTCAGAAGTCCATCGTTCAGCTGTTCTGTTTCTTTTTGAGTACGTTTCAATTGCTTGTGTCCTTCTAGGAATTTCATCTAAATTATCTAATTTGTTGGCATACAGTTATTCATCATATATTTCATAATTGTGTTTATTTCTATAAAGTCAACTCCAGAATTTCCAGTGGGTTTGTTCTCATAATTTCTACCTTTTTTAAATAGATGTTTTCTTCTTTGATGAGACATTGTCATCATGGCCTTTTCACTTCTCTCAGCATTTCTTTAGCCTTTTGAATGTCTTTTAATAGATGTTATGAAGACTTCACTTCTTAAGTTCTGCATCTGGTCCCTTTCACAGGCACTTTCTGTTGCCAGCTCTACCCCTTGTGTATGAGTCACACTTTCATGTTTCTGCATGTCTTAGGATGGTCTGTTGAAAACTGGACATTTTAGGCAATAGATTACAGCAGCTCTGGATGCTGATTCCCTTCCCCTCTCTAGGGTTCTCTTTTGTTGTTGAGGTATTCCTTTATTTTCTTTGTGACTTGACTACATTATTCCAGTGACGTCAGTATTTTTTATCGTTTGAAGCCTTTCGTGTTGTTCCTCAGAGGGGGAAGCCTTGGACATGTGTGCAGCCACTGTGTGAGCAGATCTCTCTTGGACCCTCTCTTTCCCGATGCTGATAGTACGTTCCTTCACTCATTTGGTATCACATCCAGCTGTGAGGCTGCACTCACCGATGGTGGACACTCTTGTTTTTGATGATGCACTGAAGTGTTAGTTCTCCACAATCCAATCCGAATAATTCATGTGGGGGTCATTTTTGGACTTTTTTCTGACCCTAAGTGGGCTCATCTTAGCTGTCTTTTTACCTGGTTCTTCCTTTTACTGGATGGCTATAGACTATAGCAGCTGGTTGTTGCTCATAGAGGTATCATCCTCTTCTTTGCCTATGACCGATATCACCATTGTTTCTCAGATAACCTTGAGGCTTGAACTTGCCCGCACTCAGTTTCAAGTAAACTTAGTTCTTCAGGGAAGAGCTTTGGAGTTCTGTGTTTTCATGAACGGCCTCCACGCTGGGAAACATCTCTTAGACACGCCTGTGGTCACTGGGTGGGAGTCTAAGCCACTGATCTATTCAGTTTGCCTTTCCTGGTGTGGATCCACGGTCAAGGCCTCAATTTTCTTGTCTTGCTGTACCCGGCGTAAAGCCCCCACCTATGAGTCAGGAGGTATAAGAAGGGAGCCTCCAGCTTCTCAGCAGCACCTGACCATAATTTAATTTCCGACTATAATTTAATGTTAAGTATTGGTGGCATTCCGCTACCAGTGAGATGACGTATGTTAATTGTCTATAACTGTTGTAATAAATTACCACAAATGTGGTGATTTAAAACAACACAACTTTATTCTCTCATAGTCCTGGAGACCAGAAGTCTGAAATCAGTATCCCAGGGTTAACGTCAAGGTGCTGGCAGGGCTGCAGAAGCTCTAGGGCAGGACTCATTTATTGCCTCCTCCAGATTCTGGTGGCTGCTGCTATTTGTTGGCTTGAGGCAGCATCACCCCATCTTTGCCTCCATGGACACATTGTCTCCTCCTCTGTCTGCGTGCCTAGTCTCCCTCTGCCTCTCTCTTCGACAGACACTTGTGATCATCCAGATAATCTATCTCAAGAGCCTTATCTGAATAACGTCTACAAATACAAGTTTTCTTACAAGAAAACATTTACAGTTTTCAGGAATTAGGGCCTGATATCTTTGAGGGACCATTATTCTGCTTACCGCAGTCTGGCCTCGGCTCACAAATCATTGTAAGACAATATGCAAATGCATTCAGAATCAACTCAAAGTCTGAAATCTCATCTAAATATTGTCCTCTCTAAAGTCCCAGATCCCATAATCTAAATCACATAGAGGTACACATGTGATTTAGACTCTGGGTCCAATCCATCCTGGGTCAGAATTTCTCTTTGTCTGTGGACCTTTGGAACTAGGGAATCAGTTAGTTGTTCCAAATACAGCAGTGAGTCAGGTCCAGTATAGCAGCTATAGACATTCCCATTCCCATCCCAAAAGAGGGAGAGTGGAAGGAAGAAAAGGTTCACCAGTCCCAAACAATCTTGAAATCCGGTAAATTTCACTGAGTTTCAAGGCCAGGGAATCATCCTTTGTGGCCTGAGTTGCTGCCCCCTGACTCCAGCCTGTGCACCTGGAGCTGTGGCCTCCAAAGCTCAGTCTCTGGCCCGTGGCTCTGTGTTTGGAGGATCCATATTTCCTTCTGGAAGGGAAGCAATATTTGCAGCTGTTTACTGCTTGTAGAACTTGGGGAGTCTGACAGCCTTCCTTTCTTTTTTCCTGTTTCTTTCCCTCTGAGTTTAAGCTGGCAGGGTTTCTGCTGGTATAATAGTCTCAAAAGACTAGCAAGTAATCCATGTATGATACAAACATTCATGCCAGAGGGTATTTCATAGCTCTCTTCTGGACACTCCCATCTGTCTTCCTAGCTTCTGCTGAGATTGCCTGGCTGCGTTAGTCAGATGTCTAATCTCGTCAGCACTGGCAAAACCCCGCCGAACTCACTATTTCTGAGCTCTGGCAACCACTCGGGGTTTACAACAATCAGGCGAACACTTCATTTAAAATCAGCTGAGAAGAGAAGAACGTTGTGAAGTCAGCAGGAGAGCTTTGTGGTGCTCTCACTTATCCGGCTCCACGTTTCCTCCCCAGCTCAGTGGCCATCCTGAATGCAGCACCTGTTATCTGAGCGTGCATTCCTGGTGCCCGGGGATCAGAATGAATCTTGTAGGTGTCTGTTTTGACCTGCCTGGTTCCTCCCTGCTCGACTATTGTAAAGGGCTTGCCTTTATTTTGTCTAACTCAGAACAACCCCAGGACAGAGAGGCATCAACACAGGAGATACTTTTCAAAAACACTTAAAAGCAAATGTGTTATCTGCTGCTGCCTGAGACAGGGCTAACAGTTAAACAACAACAACAACAACAACAACAACAA
The DNA here is from genome assembly GCF_964339955.1 of Pipistrellus hanaki. Lineage (NCBI taxonomy): Eukaryota > Metazoa > Chordata > Mammalia > Chiroptera > Vespertilionidae > Pipistrellus > Pipistrellus hanaki. The sequence continues at coordinate 6,550,687 of NC_140516.1, forward strand.
CAACCATAACAGGAAAAACATGGGAAGAAACACTGAGAGTGTGATGCTTGGGGGAATACGGGTGTGTTGAGTTGTCACGTGTTCCTACAAACTTGAGAGGCCACAGAATGCCCATAGCTCAGAGAATGACCATGCCCACTCCTTTGGCTCTACTTCAGACTACGAGGAAGCAGGAAGTAAAGGCTACGGCCGAGTTGTAAATGTCTGACTTAGTGTTGAAGGTGTGCCCCAACACATAGAGTCTACCACCAGTAAAAACCAGAAAGTTGCCAGGTCAGCGTGGCTCAGTGGTTGAGCATCGACCTGTGAATCAGGAGGTCACGGTTTGATTCCTGGTCAAGGCATAGGCCTGGATTTCGAGCTTAATCCCCAGTGTGGGGCATGCAGGAGGCAGCCGATCAATGATTCTCTCTCATCATGGATGTTCCTACCTCTGTCTCCCTCTATCTTCCTCTCTGAAAAAAAAAAAAAAAAAAAAAAGTTTAAAAACAAAAACTAGGAAGTTTTGGGGTTGATTTTTTTTTTTACTCCAGGTATTCATGAGAATATCTGTTGAATCCCTGGCTAACCACTAGTATAAATGAATGGCGACATCAAGGCCCACAACAACACGAATACAGTCTTTACAAAATTGGTTCAGAGAAGTCACAAAACAAACAGTAACAATCACAGCAAGCAGCCACAACAAGCCTGCAATGGAGGGAGAATCTGACTTCTAGACTGCCACAGTTCAATATGCAAAATGAACAGTTCTTAACAAAAAACTGTGAGGCGTGCAAAGGAACAAGAAAGTATGCCCTGCCACACACAAAATTAACAGAAACTTTTCCGGAGGAAACTGAGACATTGGACTTATAACTCAAAGACTTTAAATCAACTATTTTAAATATTCTCAACCAGCTAAAGAAAACCATTTACAAAGAAATAAAGGAAAGCATGGGAATGATGGCTTATCAGATAAAGAACATTAATAAAAGATGAAGAAAATTTAAAAGGACTCAACTAGAAGTTCTGGAGTTGAAAAGTAAAATAAGAAAAAGTCACTAGAGCCCTGCCAGGTAGCTCAGATGGCTAGAGCGTTTTCTTGATACGCCAAGGTTGCAGGTTCAATGCCTGATCAGGACACATATAGGAACCAACCAATGAATGCATAAATAAATGGAACAACAAATCAATGTTCCTCTCTCTCTCTCTCTCTCTCTCTCTCTCTCTCTCTCTCTCTCAAAGAAATAAATAAAAATCAATAAATAAAATTAACAAAAATTCACCAGAGGTGTCCAATAACAGATTCAAGCAGTGAGATGATTGAATCAGTAATTTAACAATAAGTTTATGATAATTTATTCACAACCTGAGGATTATAAACAGAAAATAAATAAAGAAAAATGAACATATCCTAAGGGATTTGTAGGACACAATCAAATATAACAACATATGTATTATGGGAGTGCCAGAAAAAGTGAGAGAGAAAAAAATACTTGAAAAACTAATGTCCAAACCTCCCATGTTTGAAGAAAAACATAAATACTTATCTAGGAAGCCTCAACAAATCCCAAATGGGATAAACTCAAAGAGATCTGAGACACTTTATAACCAAACTACTGAAAGACAAAGACAAGGAACGGATTCTGAAAGCAAGCACAGAGAAGCCACTGTGACCCACAAGCGATTATCAATGCGTTTCACAAAGACCGTGGAGGCCAGAAGGCTGTAGGAGAACAGATTCAAAACGCTCGAAGAATGAAGTAAACCCTAAGTCCGCTCTTTGACAAAACTATCCTCCAAAAATGAAAGAGCAATTATGGCATTCTCATCTTAAAAACAAAACTGAGTGTTTACCCCAGTACCTCTGCACTGCAACATATGCTAAAAGATTCCTTTGAGCTGAAAGGAAAAAATACAATAACTCAAACCCAAAGAACTTGTACACATACATGCATATATATAACCCATGGACACAGACTACAGGGTGGTGAAGGCCTGTGGTGGTGGGAGGAGAAGGAACTAGAGAAGGTCAACATGTTTTCTTTTAAGATATTTATAGTGTTTGGTGTTTGATCCATTCTTAGTTAATTTTTCTGTATTGTGTTAGGGAAAGGTCCATGTGGATGCACCGTTTTCCCAGCACCATTTGTGGAAAATACTGTGCTTTCCCCACTAAATGGCACTATTGTCAAAGGTCATTTAAGAATTTGCATCAGCGTTCCTTTCTGGACACTGTAGTGTAACCCACTGGTTTATTTGTCTGTTGTTATGCTAGAACCATTCTGTTTTGATTGCGGTAACTTTATAGTAAATTTTAAAAATCAGAAGTAGGTGTCCTGCAGCTTGTTCTTTTTCAAGATTGTCTTTGCTACTTGGGGTTCCTTAAGATTTCATATAAATTTTAGGATTTTTTTTTTTTATTTCTGCAGAAAATTTCATTGAGATTGCATTGCCTTACAGTACATTCACAATGCTGGGGGGCCATCACCATCTAATTCCAGCATGTTTTCATCACCTCAAAAAGAAACCCAAGCCAAATGCACTCTGAGGGGCCCCATGTAGCTTCTAGCTTTAACCGGCAGCGCCCGGATGGTGTGGTGAGTGAGTCGGGAGCACCCGATGCCACTCCACCAGCTGGGACGCATCCCGTGCTCATCGATTGGAAGGCTAACTATTGATAAGATGGCAATACTGCCCAATGCAATACAGAGTCAATGCCCTCCGGCCGCCTGCAGCTGCCACACCTGATGGGTCTCTGCCCCTTGGCTGTGAGCATGATCTCAGCACCGGCACTGGCACTCGGAGCCCCTGCCCCTGGGCAGGCGACGGGAGTGCTTACACAGTGGGGTCCCCACCTTTCTCTCTGCTCCCAGGCCTCCTGGATGGTCGCTGTAGCAGTTGTGCGGACCCAAGGAAAGTCCTCGCCCCCTGCTCTCCCTGGCGGAGCCCCTCAGCCTCTGACCCTGCCACATGGCTGCAGCCTCCCCAGGCGGGGTCCCTCCTCCCCTGTGCCTGTGTTTGCCCTTTGCCCAGCACCACTCAACCTGACACACTCCTCAGCCTTTTTTAAAATTTATCTTTAATTTATTTTCTATCGTTGACAGAATTACATTTACTCCCTCCCCCCTTACCCCCCCTCCCCAGCCTCTAAGGCCCTGTAGCGAAGCCTGTCCCAGACCCCATCCCATGCCAAGGACAATGCCAGGGCTGCGTGGGCTGAGTCTGCTTCACTCTGCGTGTGCCTGGGTTTAGGCATCTCAGAAGCCTGGCTCTGGGGGCTGCCCCGGCATGCTTCCAGGGATGGTGGCTCTCACCAGCCTGAGCTGGGATCAGCATGGCCCTGTTCCCGGCCAGCTGGAGGCGATGGGTCAGCCCGCCACTCACCGCCCACCCTGCTGCCACCGCAGTCCCCTCCGCCTGCCCAGCATGGGCACCACCAGGCAAGCACTGGTCCTCATGTGTGAGCTCTCACATTCTCACACAGGACTTGGAGGAGCAGTAGGTGCTCAGGAAGTAATTGTTGTATTGGCATGTTCCTTCCATAATTAACGTAGTGCATTCTTAGCAGTTCGTCTATTATACAGTGTCTGGCATTAGGCTATTGTCCGAGACCATCTGCACTCTATTCCCGGCTCCTCTGTAGCACTTAACACCAGAGGTGCTGCTGCTGCTGCTTCTTCTTCTTCTTCTTCTTCTTCTTCTTCTTCTTCTTCTTCTTCTTCTTCTTCTTTTTTAAATATATTTTATTGATATTTTACAGAGAGGAGGAAGGGAGAGAGATATAGAGCTAGAAACGTCGATGAGAGAGAAACATCCACCAGCTGCCTCTTGCACACCCCCCACCGGGGATGTGCCCATAACCAATGTACATGCCCTTGACCGGAATCGAACCTGAGACCTTTCAGTCCTCGACCAATGCTCTACAACTGAGCCAAACCAGTTTCGGCAGGTTGTGCTTCTTATTCCGCTCCCTGAGCCTCAGGGCAAGGATCCCTTTGGGTTCACTCAGTGCAGGGTCCCCAGCACCGAAACAGTGCCTGGCACACAGGCAGGGCGACTGGGTGAACGAGTAGAAATGCTCTGGCTCTGCCGTGAAGGTGTGCACTGAGCCACCCAGGAAAGAGAAACATTGGACAGGCATCATGAGCTGACTGAGTCGGAAGAAGGAGCAGAGGGAAGTGTGGGGTGAGGGAGTGGTAAACAGCACCAAACTCTCCGTTTCCTGGGAAGGAAGACGATCAGTTAGTAGCACTTAAAGTGGGGAGATCAAGAAAGAGCAGTGTCAGCATTTTACTTAGAATCGTGAAAGTCAATCCCCGAAGGACGACCCAAAGAACTGAAATGGCATGCTTCAGGGGTGGGGAAAGCTACATGTTTAAATGTTTCCGGCAATGTACACCTGTTGCTTGGATACAGTTTAAAATTAAGTAATAAGAATGACCTTGATTTGATGCTTTAAAGGTGTCTTAAACTCACAGATTGGTTTGATTTTGTTAAATCTAGAGGACTTTTTAAAATTGTTGACCCTATTACAGATATCCCCATCCCTCACCCCTTGCCTCCCTCCACCCTGCCCCCACCCTCCCAGGCCTTCCCCACATTACTGTCTGTGTCCCTGATAGATTTCTTTCTGTTTGCCCCTCCCTTTCCCCTCTGACATCTGTCAGTCTGTTCCATTTACCCACGCCTCTGGTCCTATTTTGTTCATCAAACTTTTGTTCTTTAGATTGTACATATAAGTGAGATTGTGTTATATTTGTCTTTCTCTGACTGGCTTATTTTGCTTAGCATAATGCTCTTCAGGTCCCTCCATGCTGTCGCAAAGGGTAAGAGTTCCTTCTTTTTTGTAGCTGCATAGTATTCCATGGTATAAATGTACCACAGCTTTTTATCCACTCATCTGCTGATGGGCATTGGGTGTTTCCAGATCTTGGCTATTCTAAGTAATGCTGCTATGCATTGGGGGGGGGGGGGCATTAAAAGTTGCCCATAATCAGAAAGAATATAGGCAACTTTTTTTTTTTTTAGTACTTTTGCTTTTATTAAATGAAACATTTATTTTTGAAATATAGATACACATGCAGGTTTAATAGATAATGCAGAGATACTTTGTGTACTTTTACGGAGTTTCCTCCAATGATAACACCTTGAAAAACTATAGTATAATGTCACAGCAGGGTGTTGACATTGATATGGTGGGGAGACAGGGTGTTTCCATCATGGCGAGGCTGGCTCATGTGGCCATATATACTTACTTCCCAGCTCTCCACAGAGAGCAGTTCCCGACTTCTAAACCCACCCCATCCCGAACTCCTGGGGACCCCTAATCTAATCTCTGTTTCTATCATTTTGTCATTTTAAGAATCTGTAATAATAAAAGGGTAATATGCTAATTAAACCATCGCCCTTCCTGAAGAAGCCGGGGCCAGAGGGAAGCCAGCCCAGGTCCAGGGTGCCGCGGGTGGCCAGAGGAGAGAAGTCCAGATCCTGGGTGCCAGGGGGAAGCCAGAGTTGGCAGCTGGGGGAAGGAAGGCCTCCTCTTGCATGAATTTTTGTGCATTGGGCCTCTAGTCTCTCTATATAAAAGCCTAATGTGCAAATTGTTTGTCAGGAGTTCAGCCAGGAGAGCAGGAGTTTGATAGCTTGCTATGATGTGCACTGACCACCAGAAGTGGCTCAGAACATGGCAAGTGACCAGCAGCAATGGCAGGGACCCTACCCATGCACAAGTTTCATGCTCCAGGCCTCTAGTATTATATAAATCAAATCATAAATTTTGTAATTTATGGCTTTGGCTTTTTTTCACTCAGCATCATTCTCTGGAGATTCAACCAGGTTGATACATGTATCAATATTTTGTTCCATGTATCCAATATTTTACTGATGAGCAATATTCTATGATATGGATATATCATCATTTTTTTAGCCAGTCACTCACTGAAGTACATATGAAACGTTCCCAGTTTTCAGCTACTACACAAAAGCTGCTATGTATTTACTTTCTTGTACAGATTTTTGTGTCAATGTAAGTTTTCATTTCTCAAATACAGATGCCCAGGAATGTAGTTGTTGGTCATATATAAGTTCTATGATTTGTTGTTAAAGAAACTGCCAAATAATTTCCCAGAGTACCTTTACCACTTTACATTCTCAGCAGCAATGTATGTGGGATCCAGTTTCTCTGCATACTTGCTAGCATTTGGGGTATCACTATTTTTGTTTTTTCTATTCTCATAGATGTATAGTGGTTTTAATTTACATTTCCTGAATGGTCAGTGATGTTGAACATCTTTTCATGTGTTTATCTGCCATCTCTATGGTGAAATGCCTTTTCATGTGTTTTTTTTTTTTTGTTGTTGTTTTTTTGTTTTGGTTTTTTTACCATTTCCTAATTAGATTATTTTTTCATTGACTATTTTGACAGTTCTTTGTATATTTTAGACTATTCCTTTATCAGATAGTAGTTTGCAAATACATTTTCCCAATATATAGGTTGCCTTTTCATCCTCTTACTAGAAACGTGAGGGGTGGGGGTTTGCCAAATTTGGAGAGTTTTGGGCCATTATCTCTGACTACTTTTTCAGGCTCACCTTTTTTCCTCCCCTTCTGAGACTCTGATGACAGAAATGGTAGGCCTTCTGTCACAGTCTCACAGGTTCCTGAGGAGCTGAATTTTCCCCCTTTCAGGCTATTGTAGCTCTGTTGTATGATTGGGTGGTTTCTATTATTTCCCTTTAAGTTCACTGATATGTTCCGTGGTCCCCACCATTCTGCTGGTGAGCTCATCTGTCACATGATTTTAATTTGATTATTGTATTTTCAGTTCTAATATTTTTGTTTGTGTCTTCTTTATATTTTGCTAAGACTTTTTCATTTGTCTCAAGTGAGTTGTAATTGCTCATTTGAGTATTTTCATGCTAGCTGTTTTAAGATCTTTGTCAGTTCATTTTAATACCACTGTCATCTTAGTGTTGGTATCTATGGATTGATTTTTTTTTTAATTCAAGTTTATGCTTTTCTGGATCTTGCTATGATGAATGATTTTTCACTCAAACCCAGACACTTTGTGTATAATTTACAAGACTCTAGATCAGAATCAAAACCTTCTGGCTTATCTGGTTTCTTCTGACACCAATTTGGCAGCGGATAGCAGGGGGCACCTTATTACTGCCAGGAGCGGCAGAGTCCAGGTAGCTGCTTGGCCTCCATTGACACTGAGGAGGGCACTCCTCATTACACTGGGCAGGGGCAGGGGAAATTACACCTTTCCACTAGGCCTCTCTGATGGCACCTGGCTGGAGCAGCAGGCACTCCTGGGGGCTCATGAATGAACAATCTGGCTCTCAGTCTTCTCTCAGGCTTCCCTAACAAGGAGGTGGGGGCCTCGTTACAGTCTGGGGAAAGTGGAAGTCTAGGCTCCTCACTCAGCCTTTGATGGCAGATATGAGGTTGGACTATAACCGGACAATCAATGGGTCTGCCCTGCCTGTTACTACTTGAACCAATTAGGCAGACACAGGGTCGAATCATACAAACATTTCTTCCCATACCATCAGCAGCATGGGAGAGCAGCAGGTCATCCATAAAAATCTGCTCTGCCCTCTACCAAAAGCCCGCTGCTTATATTGGGTAGGAGGACAAAGATTATATGGAGAAGTAGGCATGCAAAAGCTGGAGGTCTTCAAAGGGATGGCCCCTCTGGTTTCTGCAACAAGGTTGTTGATATTTTCATGAGAACAGGCGGCTCCTGGATGGGAAGAATGGGCTGCATTTCCAGCTGAGTCCCTAGGTTCCACACACAACTCCCAACAGATTAGAATGTGCTTTCTCTAAAATACTCACAAGTAACGAGCATGATTCATATTTCTTATAACTATAGCTGGTTCCCAATATTTGACTTCTGTCCCTATTGGGGCCACTGGTTTTTGTGCGGTGCTTGGCCAGTGTGGCTGGTTATTTAAAAATGTCTCTCTAGAGAAACCAAGATGGTGGCATATGTAAACACCTATACTGTTGCTTTACACAACAATTTCAAAACTGTAACTGGAAGACAGAACGGACATTGTCCGAAACCACCGGAAAGCTGGCCGAGTGAAAATTCTACAATTAGAAGGAAAGATAAAAGGACACTGAGACTCAGGAGCTGTGGAGGCAGAAGTGTGGAGACCTGAGCATGCGGAGAGGGTGGGCAGCAAGCGCATGGCTGGCTTTCTCATTCGGGAGGGAAACAGAACCTCCCGACTGCACTGAAATCCATCTCTGGGTGAGACTTTGGGTACCAAGACTGTCTGGCAGTGGGCAAAACTGGAGAGCAGCCTTCTCTCAGAGGTGCATACAGCTATTGCCATGGGACACTGAGACACAGGGGCCTCTTAGGGCGGAGCTGATAGGAAACCAAGGCTGTCTTCTCTACCCTAAGACTCTGCCCCAACCAAGCTGAGCACAGAAGCTCCCCCAATGGAGACACTGCTGATCCTCACAGCTAATTGGCCTGGAGGTGAACTCCCCTTAGTGATACTAACAGCAATCAAAGTTTAACTACAACAAGACTGCACACACAGCCCACAAAGGGGTGCAACAAGAGTGTCCACCTCAGGTAACTGGGGAGGCTGAGCCATTGGGCCCTGCTAGGACACCTAGCACACAAAGCCACTCCATCAACTCAGGGAAGCAGCTAAAATGCGGAAAGAGGCAGGCCAAAAATGAAGGAAATGGAGGAAAGCAAAAGACTTGATATAGAGTTCAAAACCATGGTTATAAGGTTTTTCAAGAATTTCCTAGAAAAGGCAGATAAATTTCACAAGACCCTCGAGAATATGAAAAAGGATCAACTAGAAATTAAGCATACACTGACTGAAATAAAAAATATTATACAGAAACTTAAAAGCAGATTAGAGGATCGCAAGAATCAAGTCAAAGATTTGGAATACAAAGAAGCAAACAACACTCCTCCAGGAAAGCAAAAGGAAAAAAGAATAAAAAATTTTGAAGATAGTGTAAGAGGCCTCTGAGACAACAGCAAGTGTACCAACATCATAATTATGGGGGTCCCAGAAGAAGAGATAAAGCAAGATTCTGAAAACCTATTTGAAAAAATAGACAGAAAACTTCCCCTACCTGGTGAAAGAAATAGACTTATAAGTCCAGGAAGCCCACAGAATCCCAAACAAAAGGAATCCAAAGAGGACCACACCAAGACACACCATAATTAAAATGCCAAGAGAAAAAGACAAAGAGAGAATCTTACAAGCAGCATGAGAAAAGCAGTTAGTTACCTACCAGGGAGCACCCATATGATTGTCAGCTGATTTTTCAACAGAAACTATGCAGGCCAGACGGGAATGGCAAGAAATATTCAAAGTGATGAATAGCAAGAAACTACAACCAAGATTACTCTACCCAGCAAAGCTATCATTCAGAATTGATGGTCAGATAAAGAGCTTCACAGATAAGAAAAAGCTAAAGTAGTTCATCACCACCAAACCAGAATTATATAAAATTCTGAAAGGTATTCTTTAAGAAGAGGAAGAAGACAAAGATAAAGATAAAAATTATGAACAACAAATACGTATCTATCAACAAATTAATCTAAAAACCAAGGGAATAAATATCTGATGAACAGTGTTAACTGGTGAATATAATAGAATCAGGGGCATAGAAAGGGTGTGGACTGACAATTCTTGGGGGGAAAGGAGAGTGGGAGGTGCTGGAAGAGACTGGACAATAAAAATGGATGAGGACAATGGGTAGGGGGGTAAGGGTAAAAGGTGGGGTAGGAACCTGGTGGAGGGGAGCTATAGGGGAAAAAATAGGAACAATTGTAATAATCTGAACAGTAAATATTTATTAAATTTAATAAATAAATAAATAAATAAATAAATAAATAAATAAATAAAAAAGTGTATCTATTTTGCAGAGAATAAAAATGGAGAATTGGAGGCTGGAGGCTCTGCCCCAGGCCTCACAGCTGGAAGAAGGAGAGCTGAGCTCATGGTGCTACCCAGCACTCAGGTAAGTTAGCTCCCCGAGGAGGGGCTGGTTCTCATGCTGCCGGATGTGAGGCCTGCAGGGATTTGCACTTGGACGGGGCAAGGGGCCTAAGGAGGGAGGACAGTCTGCGTGGTCCCTGCTGAAAAGCGTCTTTGGCTTCTGGGAGAGTCTCACCTCCTCAAGTGGGCAGCCAGGGCCTTCCGACGGCCTCTCTGAGAGCATCATCCAGGTATCTCCACTCCAAACCTACATCCTGCACTCAGTGAAGCCCAGCCTTGGCCCCGTGTGGCCAGCGCCTGCTTTGTTGGCCTCTGTCCTTCCCTGGTTCACTGGGCTCCATGGCGCGTGCCTCCTTCTCACCGGGGCACTCCAAGCCCGTTCCCTCCTCGAAAAGCCCGCTGGGGCCTTCTCTCTGCAGCTCCTCCACCCTGGACTCTGGTTTGCCTGGCTGGCTCCTCCGTGGCTGCCTCCACAGAGAGGCCTCCCATCACCTCACTACAACTGCATGCTGCCCGGGCACTCTCGTTCCTCCTACTCTGTTTTATTTCCTTTACAGCACACATCCTTCCCTGAAACTTCCTACATGCTTATTTGTTTGCCTGTTTATTTTCTATCTCTTCCCCGGGGCTCTATGACATGGGATAGGGTCATCTTTATTCAGCCCACGATCAATAAGCAAAACAATGAGATGGATGTGTGCTCAGGGCTGGCTGGGTTCTTGCTGCTGGGCTGGAGCAGGCCTAGGCTGGGTGCGGGGGGGTGTGGGGTGGGGGAGGAGGCTGGCCGGGGGGGGGGGGGGTGTCCAAACACATACAGGGGCCAGCCTTGTCAGCAGGAGGCTGACTGAGGCCGAGGACCTAGGGAAGCTGCCTGGAGTCTCCATGTCCCTCCCTGGTGCAGCCTTGACCAGAGAGCAGGGTCCTTGGCTCTCCTGGGGAGACCAGCTGCAGCCTCCACACATGGACCATTCCATCCCCTCCGCCTGGCTCCTTCCCAGACCAGGTGGGCCCAGGCCTGGCTCTGGTCCAGCTCCTGCACAGCCGGCCACGGCCCCGCGCTCACTGGCTCCTCTACTCTAGGGAAGGGCTTATGGCTGTCACTTAAAGATTCACTGGTTATTATGTGAAAATGTATGATTATGATTTGAAGTTTCATACCTGTGACTATCTTGCTATCAAACACAGGCTTAGATAAAGAAAGAAAAAGTACAGAAGTTTACCACATTCCAAAGGGTACATCCGCATGACCATCCTGTATTGTGGAGGGAAAGAGGAGATAATGCTTGTGTGTGCATATGAGAGAGAGAGAGAGAGAGAGAGAGAGAGAGAGAGAGAGAGAGAGAGAGAGAGAGAGGGAGAGTGGCGGCCAGACTGCTGACCCTCAGGTCCTGCTCCTGGACGCACACAGCCTGGCAGTGCCCGCACCCAGCACCTCCGCTCGGAGCGCCCTCAGCCGAGGGAAAGGTGGGAGTGGGGAGTGTCACTTCTCATTTCCTTGGGCCGGTTTCAGAAGAAGCAGAGCTGTTTTCTGAGAGGCTCCTAATTAAATGGATTAAAATGTTTTCCTTCATGGTGACTTTGCCAACTCCCTTCTACCTCTCCCTGGCTCCATTCCCGGGGAGCGGATGGAGCCTGGGAGGAGGCGGAATGACATGGTGTGCGCTGCTAGAGCCATTAGCTTGTGCATCGTCATTTTGGGGAGAGATTTACGGCTGGCTCTGGGAGCATTCCATCCCAGACCTCAGCGCCCCGGATGTGTCTGCTGGAGATGTTCCTGGAAGTGGAGCCTCGATGTGAATTCCAATTACAGTCAGATGCGAGCCCCTCCGTAAGGACTGCCTTGGGCAGGCTCTCGGGCTCGGGACTGACCTTGAGGCCCCATTGCTGCCAGCCTCAGAGGGAGGACAGCGCCGGGCTCAGCCGGGCCCCTGCGAGCCGAGGACCAGACCGTGTGCTGGGCGTGAGGGGGAAACTCGGGCAGGAGGGAGGCTCAGCACCTGCCCCAGGGGCTTCTGAAGGGACCACGCAAAGGCACCACCCGTGGTCTGAGATCTCCCAGGCTCTGGGACTATCCTTTGACCTCATTACTGAAATAGACCCTCTAGTCCCAGATGGACCCACAAGGCATTGCAGTCACAGGTTCTAGAAGGTCCCCGGTGGGCGCTGGGGCCAGAGCCAGCGTGTGACCATTAGTGTCTGGGGGCTGCTGGGGCCCATGCGCGCTCATTAGCACGTCTGCAGATGGATGTTCCTAGTGGCACCAAGACCCCAAGGACCAAATATAAACCCGAGGAAGCAATTACCTCAGTATTGATTATGAATTAGGCTAACAACATTATTAATTACATCTGAAGATGTGTATCCACTGCACCAGCCAGTTAATGGCCTGCGTGAGGCATTAAGGCTGCTGATGGGGAAAACAGCAGGTCTGTCAGCAGCTGAGATGACAGCCTCCCCGGGGGAGGAAGATGGTCCAGGTGTCTGTCCCTCCCCACGACCCAGCTCTCCAAGGACCCCCCCCATCTCATTGTCTGTCCCCAGCACCACTTCCACCCAGCAGAGCTCCCTGAGCTCCAGGTGCCGCCACGAGGGCGGAGGCGGGCTGAACCTGCATGGATGGGGGCAGAGAGGTGTCAGGGGGCCTGCGCTCTGGGCACCGCAGAAGCCCGAGGAGCCCCACGCCCCTTCCAGGCTGAGGAGCTCAGTTGGTTAGTGTCATCCCAATACACCAAGGTTGCATCCCCAGTCATGGCACATACAAGACGCAACCAGTGAATGCATAGATAATGTGACAGCAAAGGGATTTCTCTCTCTCTCTCTCTCTCTCCCTCTCTCTCTCTCTCTCTCTCTCTCTCTCAAAAGAAAAAGCACAACAAACAAACTTTAAAAACTTTTTTTAAAAAATCATCTGTTTCTGGATCCTTCCTTCAGACACAGAGAGGTGGAGTGAGTGCCCTGGTGACCAGCGAGTGTTGGGGGGCGGGGTGGGGGTGGTGAGGCACAGGGCCTGCCTCCCTTGCAATGGGGGCGGCTCACCTGGGCCAGGACTGAGCCCCTTCCCCAGGACATGAAGGTGGGAGAAATGTTGGCTCCCTATTGGGTTTTCTCCTGCTTCTCCCTCTGCCAGAACCACCTCCCTCCTACCCCCACTCCCACCCCACCCACTTCACTTTTGCTTGAAGTGCCTCCTAGAAGCCGCCCTTGGTGGCCCCCCTAGTGGACAGGAGCCCGAGGGACACCCCATGCCAGAAGGTGATGCCCACGTTCCTCTCCCCACACCACAAGCTCAGTAGAGCGACCGGCAGATCTGACTGGTTAGCAGGGAACAGGCTTAGTTTAAGTTATTTCTTTGTTTAGTTTTTAGACGTGTTTTTAATATAAGATCCTGGGACTCGGGGCCATTTGCTCTTTTGTGGTTTTAGTGAGGGTGTTACAGAATTTACCAGGTGACCCAAAAATGCACAGGAGTACCGGAGATCCAGGAGAAACCACTCATTTTCAGACGTTCCGCAGGTACTAGTACAGTGACTCAGGGGAGGATGTTTCTCTCCAAACCCTGAGCGAGCCCTCCCTTCATTCCCCCTGGTTTCTTTGTCCCCAATTGTGGGGTGGGACTTTGGACCTTTCACGGGGTTTGCAAAAAGCCCCATGTGTTGGGATGGGGGCTGTGACCACACCTAAGGGCCTGGCCTGGCGCCAGCACTGGTAACCCCCTCCAAGGGCTGTGTATGGTTCATGGTTTATGGCCTCGGTAAAATTCGAGTATTTAGGTAAACCGGTCTTGCTAGACCAGATTGTGGAGAAAGGGGCAGTGACTTCGTTATAGGCTATCAAGAGTGTTCATCAGGTTACTGGCACAGATTCAGATTGCTAGCCCCCTCCCAAATGTCTTACTTTCCCTGTCAGGGAGAGCAGGAGGGAGCAGAGTGCTGTAGGGGTCTCACCATGGTTGTGGCCACTGCTGCCGCTCCTGCTGTGCTCCTGGCTGAGAAGTGAGCTCTGGAGGGAGCCAGAGGCGCCCGGCTGGGCTGCGGGAGAGTTGGTGGTGGGAAGGCTATGGCAGATACAGTGAACTCAGCACAGACAGCATCGTCCATGTGCTGGGGGAGGTGAGAGGGCCCGAACTTGTGAGGATGTCAGTTCCAGGAGAAGGAAACCAGAGGACTGAGCTGCAGTGCTGAAGGTCTGTCGTCTGTCCTCCTGGAATGTGAAGCTCCACTCTGCATAGGTGCTGACACCGTGGACAAGTTGATAGATCCTCCCTTCCTCCAGTTGATGGACAGACATAAACTCTACCTGCAGCCAGACATTCCTGAGCACTGAACCACCAATCAGCACCTGCCAAATTCCCTAAGACCCCGATTCCTGAGTCCTAGGTCCCTAATCATAGGCCTTTCATGAAACCACCAACCAGCATGTGCTGAGTGCCCTAAGCCCCATCCCCTATCCTCCCCTTAAAGGTGCTTGTACCCCGGCCCTCACTCTCTTCCTCTCTCTCTCTTTGGAAGCAGCCGGCAGTGGTACTCTTCTCTTCAATAAGCCTATGTCCTGGCAGCCCAGTCTCCAGCCCCTCTCTATTTCATCTTTTACAAGCTATGATTTGCTTCAATTCTCTGTGTTAGGGGTTTTCCACCAGAAAGCAAGGACCTGTTTCCTGGGAACTATGTGGACAGGGGAGATGGTCATTGGAGACCTTCCCTCACTGGTACAGAATCAAATATCCCAAGAAATGTTTCCTCCTCAGAGGAAACCACGAATGCACCAGCATCAATCAAACGTGCGGGTTTTGTGATGAAGGTAAAAGAAGATACAACATTACACTAAGGAGAGCTTTCAGACTCCTTAGTTTAAGGTAGCAGCCATAGTGGGTGAGAGATGTTTTGCTCCCATGGGGGTTGGTCCCCAGACCTTCACTCTATGGAGCGGATCTGTTCATCACATGACCAACTGGGGGACCAGATCAAGACCTCTTTGGGACCTTTGGGGGCCGAGCCTGATGAGGGTCCTTGGGCTAGGGTGGGAATCACAGAGGGGTGCCCGTCACAGTGGGTGCAAAAGTGGTGGCAGAATTCCCCCGTCAGCGTGACTTGGGTCTTGTATGTCGCGCCCACCCGGTGGCTGAGGATGGATCTGGATATTTTGCAAAGAGACGGTCGGTCACTATGTTTTGCGCACCCAATTGTTGTGGAGGGTTTGGCTCACAGATGCCAGGATGAGGGTGGACAAGACACAAATGTGTTCTTCTCAGATGTAAAGCCTGCGGAGAAAAAGAAGCCAAAGGCACAGGCCCCGGCCACCTCCACGGGTCTGATCACAAAGCAGCAAGGAA